>NW_028277523.1:900000-1195783 GCF_059751315.1 Micrasema longulum
TTCTAGTGAAACTTCATTTGATAATGGATTAACAATAAGTACCGAGAAACCGTCCAATTTCGCCCTAGATGGATATTTTCCCCAAAAAGTCAAATCTATGATCAACCTTTAAAAAAATATATTTACATTTGATTTCGGTAAATGTGGTACATTAAGGACGAAAGTAGATTTATGTCACTAACTTCCCTCAGAAGCTTTAGTCACTAACTTTACTCAGTGGCTCGTCAGAACCTGTCAAAGTGCGCGTGTAATTTGTTGCGGGCCAATTACGACTCTGTGTTTTTTAATGTACTGCTCGATAGCAAAGACAAAGGTAAGTTTTTCTTGTTGCATAATATAGACAAAGGTTTTCAGATTATTTCCTGCTTATATTATGTGCTGTCAGTAGCTTAAATCAAGAATTATGACGATGGGCAAATTAAAAGACATAAGTTGAGCCTCTGGGTTGTTAATTTTGCCCAAACGAAAAAATGTGTTAGGGTTGTCACTTTCTTATTTTAATAATTAGTTTAAATAAAATTCAAACTATAATGAAGGTTTTGCACACATTTGGTATTTTAGATTTTCAAAAATATTATCATTATTGTAGATAATTTAATGTAATTCTTCTTTGCCTTTCTTAATTCATTTGATAATGTGTTTTTATATTGCTTTTTAATAGTTCTGAAGCATTTTTCATTTTTTGTTTGGTATACAATTTGTTTCTATATTAGGTCATTTTCATTATATCTGGAGTTAACCAGTCTCCATTATTATCCACCCTCAAACGATATTTTTTCACTTTCGCAGTTTTGGAGTTTGATTCCGAAATAATTCATATTAATTTTTAAAATTGATGTCGTCAAGTTTTAACCTTCTTAGTTGATCGTTAACTATATTCCTAAAACAGTTATTATTTCTCACAGCATAGGTATAAGTATTTGCCATTTCAAAAAATGTGTGTACCTACCTGATATTAAAAATTGTCATTTAGGTAATTAAGACTAGGATTATTGGTTTGTGTACTTAAATAAAACATTTCTTTAAATAAACAAGATTTATTAAATTTTTCTTAAGTTACTAACCAGATTTTGACAACCCTAATGCCTTTAAATTGCTTGTATGAAAACAAACAGAGTTCGGCGGGTAAATTTGCCCAATCGATTTTAGACGAATATTTTATTAGTTAGCCATTGAAAATATGCTCAAACGTCAATTTTGCCCTTGAATTAATAATTCAAAAAGTAGTTCTTAGAAAAGAACGCCATATGAGCTACAGTTCAACAAATAATGGTTGCGGGCAAACATGGAGGAACATGGGGGTATTTTTGCCCGCCATCAAAATTTTTAATTGCCTAAAATCGCATTTTAATATGACCCAATTCAATGATTACCAAGGTCATTCGTAATTAAAAAGTAAAGCACATATACATTTTTTGGGAGAAAATTAACATAATTGCAAAAAAGCGGGCAAAATTGGACGGTTTCGCTGTACTGTTATATTGTTGAACATTTGTTGATACGCCATCATCATAACATTGATCAGTGTTGTTAACTTTAAGTGAAAATACAATAAAAATACCTACTCGTCATTCAAACATGAATGCCGAGCGTTTTACAAAAAGGAAGTTTGACAGCTGAAGTTACGATGTCGCATTCGATTGAGATAAAGTCGATTGGTCTTCGACCGACTGCATTCGTATGAGTGGTCCAAAAATGCTGTCACTCGTCGAATTACGAAGGTCGCATACGATTCTAAAGACGAATGAGTGCAGCATAGAGATGCAAGGCGATAAAATTAACCGCGGTATTTTACGGGAATTGTATCAGATTTTGATAAAATACGGTATTTTTCGGTAAGAAACGAATTTGACGTACTAATTTTTATTAATATAAAAATAATTTAATATTACATGATGCTACTTCAGGTTAGTCTGCTTAAAAAGGCATCAAGTTCTCGGCGTCTTAGACCTCCGCTGCTAATTTAGTTGGTAGTTCATGTCACAACTACGAGATGCAAACCTGACTTGTGAGGATGCACAGGAGCTGGCATCCGACCGAGATGCCTGAAGGATCTTTGTGAACACCAAATGCTCCAACTAGGTAGCGGACATGGAACGATGATGATGATGACTTTTGTTCAACTATCAAATAATTAGTAAAAAGTTAGTGCAAATAGCGCTTTTTCACTATTTTGATAAAATGTAATTGATGTTTAAACGTGTATCTTGGAAAGTATTGATCCTACGAAAAAAAAATTTCACGATTTTTAAGTCAATTTTATTTTCTCAGACTTTCGTATATTTTTTTCTGTAAAACCTTCAGGGACGTAATTATACACAAAAAACTGATTTTAAGCACCATTTTTTCAAAATCGCGGCATGAGCGGTCATCGTTCAAGGTCACAAACCTAAGGTTTTACCAAGGGCCCTATGTCCACCGGCCCTGTTAAGTTTCAAAACATAATATCCTTTTTTATAAAAAAATGTGAAAAAAGTACATACCGAATGACCTTGAACGTTCCATACTTCCAATAAATCTCGACAACCACCCAATGGATCTAAACCTGCTTTTTCCAGTCGTGTAAAGTGTTCTAAAACTAAGCTACTCGTATTTGTAATATCTTTGAAAAATTAAAATTAGTACGTCAAATTCGTTTCTTACCGAAAATTACCGTAAAATACCGTAAATTACGCTTTTTTACCGCGACTTTTGGTAAAACTACGTAATTTCACATCCATAGTCCAGAATAAGGCTCCTGAATTTAATGACTATAAACAATTGTGCAAAGCAATTAAATAATTACCGCGAAACCGTCCAATTTCGCCCTGGGCTGGTATTCCAAACGAAATTATAGCGCGGTATAGCGCGTTTTCACGTACTAAATACGCATTATAGCGCGCTGTAAACGTGTTCGGAATACCAGCCCTGGATGGATATTTTGCCCAAAAAGTCTAATCTATGATCAACCTTTAAAAAAATATATTTCAATTTGGTTTCGGTGAATTTGGTACATTAAAGACGAAAGTAGATTTATGTCACTAACTTCCCTCAGAAGCTTTAGTCACTAACTTTACTCAGTGGCTCGTCAGAACCTGTCAAAGTGCGCGTGTAATTTGTTGCGGGCCAATTACGACTCTGTGTTTTTTAATATACTGCTCGATAGCTAAGACAAAGGTAAGCTTTTCTTGTTGCATAATATAGATAAAGGTTTTCAGATCATTTCCTGTTTATATTATGTGCTGTCAGTAGCTTAAATCAAGAATTATGACGATGGGCAAATTAAAAGACATAAGTTGAGCCTCTGGGTTGTCAATTTTGCCCAAACGAAAAAATGTGTTAGGGTTGTCACTTTCTTATTTTAATAATTAGTTTAAATAAAATTCAAACTATAATGAAGGTTTTGCACACATTTGGTAATTTAGATTTTCAAAAATATTATCATTATTGTAGATAATTTAATGTAATTCTTCTTTGCCTTTCTTAATTCATTTGATAATGTGTTTTTATATTGCTTTTTAATAGTTCTGAAGCATTTTTCATTTTTTGTTTGGTATACAATTTGTTTCTATATTAGGTCATTTTCATTATATCTGGAGTTAACCAGTCTCCATTATTATCCACCCTCAAACGATATTTTTTCACTTTCGCAGTTTTGGAGTTTGATTCCGAAATAATTCATATTAATTTTTAAAATTGATGTCGTCAAGTTTTAACCTTCTTAGTTGATCGTTAACTATATTCCTAAAACAGTTATTATTTCTCACAGCATAGGTATAAGTATTTGCCATTTCAAAAAATGTGTGTACCTACCTGATATTAAAAATTGTCATTTAGGTAATTAAGACTAGGATTATTGGTTTGTGTACTTAAATAAAACATTTCTTTAAATAAACAAGATTTATTAAATTTTTCTTAAGTTACTAACCAGATTTTGACAACCCTAATGCCTTTAAATTGCTTGTATGAAAACAAACAGAGTTCGGCGGGTAAATTTGCCCAATTGATTTTAGACGAATATTTTATTAGTTAGCCATTGAAAATATGCTCAAACGTCAATTTCGCCCTTGAATTAATAATTCAAAAAGTAGTTCTTAGAAAAGAACGCCATATGAGCTACAGTTCAACAAATAATGGTTGCGGGCAAACATGGAGGAACATGTGGGTAATTTTGCCCGCCATCAAAATTTTTAATTGCCTAAAATCGCATTTTAATATGACTGAATTTACTATTGTAACCCAATTCAATGATTACCAAGGTCATTCTAAGTAATTAAAAGGTAAAGCACAATATACATTTAAAAAAAAAAAACAACATAATTGTAAAAAAGCGGTTAAAATTGGACGGTTTCGCGGTAAATACCACTTTCAGTTTTTTTATATTTTACTATTGGTTTTGTGGTTACTAGTGGTTTTAACATTTAAGTCTACTTAGATAATTATTGTAAGTTGGTAAGTACATTTTACATTTTGTATTTTTATAAAGTGAATATTTATAAACCAAATATTCTTTATTGCAAACCAGAAGCAAATATGAATGGTTTTTACAGAAATACAATATTTTGTACTAACTGGTTTGTTTATTGATTGAATTTATTTTAAAACGTGTCTGTACTGGGCACCTATGTTTTGTTTTCATGAAACTATTTGATATTTTTGTACATAATTATTGCTTCATTTTGAGCTTATTTATTTTTTAGTCATATGGTACTGAATAGTATATTTTTTTGACAAATATTCTCACCAGTTTTATTACAGTACAAGTACAGTTTTATTCATATAAATTTGGTGTTTTTATTTCAGATTATTTACAACTTAGTTGGAGATGAGAAACATTAGACCAAAATGAAATGATGTGATGTTCACATGTGCCATAACCATCCACGAATTTGCACCCTCTCCACAGAACATGGAGTGCACTATGCACAAAACTCTTAAAATGCTTGGTGACTTTTCTAGTTTTTTTATGCAAAAATATGTAGACATCTTTTTGACAGTGCACTTTTTGTCTATTAACCCTAGAATGAAATAAGGTTAATATTAATTTTACGTAGATTAAACGCAACGCTTATCTTAATTGAACGTAGTTATGCAGAAAGCAGCCAGTCCACAATTTTGAAAAAAATAGATATTGATGTTATCGGGTGCAGTAAGGTCAATTCTATGTCCTGCTAAAAACAGCCAGACCGCTTTCATACAAAAAATGTATTAATCACCTTTTGAAAATAGTGTCCATCACAAAAACGGCATTTCTCAATTTGCAGAAAACACCCACAGCACTAGAAAAATCTTTACGAACTTTAAAAATTATTGAAACTGGTCCGTGATCTCAGTTTCACTTTTCTATGGCTGGCTGCTTTCTGCATAACTACGTTCAATTGATAGTTATCATGGAACTTAAATAGTAACTTAGAAAATAAAATTAAGTAAAATAATATACACACAATACAAACTTAACCTACAAAAATATTTTTTAGTTACTTGGCTGAAGGACTTATACACTCGCATACGTTAATGTTTATTGTATGCAATTATTACTTTATTATGTCTATATAATGATTTAAATCATATATACATTCAAATTAACAATGCACTGGCCTATGCACCATTAGGTTCTGATAGGGGTTTGGTGATAATGTATTTCAATATAAATTCTACCGATGTATATATAAATTTACTTTAATATAAAGAAATATTCGTTTTTATAAACGATAAATCGATATTATTATCGAAACTTATTTAAACGAATAATGGCGGTACATTACTTTTTCACTAACACATTCGTAAAAACTCTTTGCGATGTTCTTATGAATATTTTTAAACCTGTTATTATAATCGAATATTTTATATCAGTTTAAAAAAAAAAAGGTATTTATTTAAGAGCAATATTTTCCGAATAATAAATAATTTACATGAAAACTAAAAACTGCACTAATAAGTGCATATTATTTATTTATACCCTTTCTAATTTATATTATAAATAAGTGGGTTATATTGTTCATTTTGTTTATATATGTATTTTAAGTTTAAGTAAAATATTATTAAAAGTGTTTGCACGTAATTGATGAAAAATAAGTAGTGCATTTTTTTATTTTAATGTTTCTGTATATTATTTTTCATTGTTTGTAAAGCAAATAAATACATTAATGTCAGGCGGGATGGGATCTCTATGAAGACGACAGATATTATTTAATAATACGCTAATTAGCAGCGTGGTTTATTTACATTTCTGTGCGTTTGACTTAACGGTTCCTAATTTATCATTTCATTTGTGAATAAAAACTAGCAGATTTAAGATATATACGAATTAAAACATATAAACAAAATTTAAATAATAATACGTTGTGTATAAAAATACTTATTTAGTCATGTTTCTTACAATAAAAGGAACATTATGAAAATTCATCAAAAATATTTAATACGTTCGGTATTTTTTTACTTGTCTAAATCACTCTATAGCTAACAATATATTGAATACTTAAAAATAATACAGTTTTTTTTCTATTAAGCTAACGAAATAGTAAAAAAAATCAATGCCAACCTAGCCAAATAAAAAATATCTATCTTTGCTCTTTTGCCTAAATTTTGGGTTTCTGCCTGATCAATTTCAATATATGAAATTCAATTTTAAAAAACATGTTAGGTTTTTAACACAGAAAAATAATTTTAGTTTAGTTAAATTAATTTATCAATTTTTGAGACCAAATCTCAACTCCATAGAACCAAATTCCTGTGTATTGAAAGCAAAATACAAAACAATTGTGTTTATAAACAAAATGAACAAAAAATCTTTTGAACATAGGGAACAAGATTTTTTCTTATCAGTGTGAACTCGGATATGAAACTAGAAATAAAAATGAAGTAAGTCTGCCATTTAGTAAGAAAACAAAGACACAGAACTCGTTGGTTCACCGAGGTGGACCATCAGAAATAAGAGTTTAAGGAAAGACCATTAGAAATAAGAGAACAAAAAAAAATCATTTCATTTGAATGTTAGTTGATAAAACATGTGTGTAGCAGATAAGTTAGCTCTTAAAAAGTGATTGCATTCGAGTTGGTCTTAAATATTTTTTTTAATTAGTGAAATGTTAATAATTATTATATATTTTAATAACAATTCGTCGTCGTCATTCCCTTTCCGTACCTAATGGTGCTTAAATTACTGCAGTGGTACTCAAATCGCAGCGTATCTTGATCATTTTTTGTTACATGAAGGTAAGATGATCAGTCTTACGCTTCAGGTACCAGTCCAGGCACTATGAAATATTCTGGTGGGAAAATACCTTTTTAAATAAATATTTCTTATCAACCATGTCGGGAATCGAACCCGAGACCTCTTGCATGGGAGACAAATGCGCTTATCATTACACCACGAGGCCAACTAATAATTATATATAGGTTAATATATTAACACATTCATGTATTGTGTTTGTACTATTTAAGGACAAAACAAAAATAAAAAAATATTAAAACCCATAACTTTATCAGACAAGAAAAGCACGAATATAAAAATATAAAGTTTTGAAGTGACAGAGGCAATGTAGCATAATGTATTTCTTTATATTAAATCAGAGCTACAGACAGTATTACATATATGAAATAATTACAGTTTTGAAAAAAATGCCTCAAAAGTATCGAATATTTCAATATATATATACATTTATATTTGTTTTTATTTTATTTATGAAATATATAATACATATCTAAGATATTATACTCCCAGGAATTTAAAAAAACCTCATTTGGGACCGTAAATAAAAATGAGACATTTTTGTGACAATACATAATATCATACATAGTAAATACATCCGAAATTGTAAGAAAACAAAAAGAAACATAAAGCATAGTACTTTACACCATCTATATAAATAACATTAATAACTATCACTATCAAAAAGATTTAAGTAATATTTTTTAATTACGACACTTTTGAATTGGCTATTCGATTTTCCGTGTTTTAATATTTATTTAAAATTCGGAATGGTCAATACTTTCCAGAAACCTTTTTCCGAACTTCGTTGAGCAAAACTTAGGTACATGAAAATTCCCTGATTTACGCGTTATTATTATTATATTTATTAAATTATTTTATAGAAATACACCATTTTTTCTCAATGGTCCCCTTGATAAAACCTGTGTGAAGGAATATTTCTTTTATTAAAAAAAAAGGTAATAATAATAACAAAAAATAGAAAAAATACCTAATTAAAAAACACCTTTTTCTAAACAGAAATGACCGAAAAATATTTTTTTACAATAATAATAATATTACGAGTACAATACATAAGTTTTTATGTATTTTTTTAGTTAGTGTATACAATAAAGCATTATAAGAGTAGGCATATTTATTTTATATATTTTTAATTAATATTTTTTCTTTCATTCTTCATACTTCATAAGTATTTTGAAAAAACAACGCATTATCCATAAATAAAAAGTCGATTACGGGAATAATCTAATTCGGTTATTCGAACTATTAATATTGATAATAATCGTTTGCGATTAAGCACACCCCAACAGATTTATGTCTGACAGACCGGGTCGTATTCATTTTACAACGCGTGTGAAAAGGTAACAGATTTTGTATGCGTTTGCAGGATAAGCGCGGTAAAATATCGGGTAGTATGGATTTGCGTGGCAGGTGTGAAAACGGCCTATATGTTATTAAATTTTCAGGATTTCAATACAGGGGTTGAAGACCATAGAAAAGTATTCCTTATTGTAATTCGACAGTCAGCCACTGCAATGGCAGAAGTTAAATAAAGGGGATGGCTTGCTTAAAATCAACACAAACAGAGAATAAATGGTGAATTCTTTACTTTGTATGAGAAACGGAGGCTGAACCCTGCAAAACGTTCAAGTACACAGTACACAGTATCTAGTATAGGTATAGAATATATTTAAATTTTCCGTGCGAAAACTTGCCGTTTTCCATACGACCCGATAACTTTACCGCATTTATCCTACAAACGCATACAAAATGTGTTACCTTTTCACACGAGTTGTAAAAATCCGACAAATCTGACAATATATATACAAACATACTACGTATTACAGTACGCGTATGTATTTTCATACGTAACGTGATTATTTTGGTATTTAAAATATTTTTAATTTTTAATAAAAGCATATTAACTCAACATTTCATTAAATGTATATAAAAATATTTTTTGTACATTACTTTTATATTTTTTATATGATTTATAAATAATTATACTAATTAGGTTATTTATCAATGATAGGTCATAAGCCCTGTAAATGCCTAGACATTTATACTCTCTTCTCAAAATGTTTTCCCTCTCTGTTGCAACAAATTAAGATAACAAAATTAAATTATACTTTTATTCAAAATTGATTGACTGTCTAACTAGGGTGGGTTATTTACTCGTTCCAAGAAATTAAAAATATAAAAACATAGAATAATTAATATAAAAAAACCTAAAAAACATAGAAAAAATAAAGTAAAGAACTTAATAAAATACATAATAATAAACGTAGTAAAAAACAGTTTTTAAAAAGACGTAGTAAAACACAGTGAAAAACATAGTAAAAAGAAAACAGTAAAATACGAAGTAAAAAAAAAACATAGTAAAAAACGTAGTAAAAGACGTAGGAAAAGACGTTTTATAAAAGACATAAAAAAAATTGTAAAAAATATAGTTAAATACGTAGTAAAAAACTTAGTAAAAAACGTAGTAAAAGATTTGCTAAAATACTTAGTAAAAATAACATAGTATAAAACGTAGGCAAAGACGTTTTATAAAATACAGAAAAAAACAGTAAAAACGTTGTTAAATACTTAGTAAAATAAACATAGTAAATTAAAAACAATAAAAAATGTATTAAAATACGAAGGAAAAAAAACATAGGAAAAAACGTAGTAAAAGATGTTAATAAAACGTAATAAAAAGAAAACCTGTTTAAAATGCTGTAAAATACAAAGTGAAAAAATATAGTAAAAAACGTAGTAAAACACATTAAAAAACAAAGCAAAAAAGAGAACAATAAAATTGAATTCAAATACGTAATAAAATACATAGTAAAAATCATAGCAAAAACGTAGTAAAAGACGTATTAAAAACATAATAAAACCGGTAAAAATAGAAAAATCGATGCGCGATATTATACAATTATTTACTAACACTTAAGTTTTAAATATTAATTATACAATATAACATTATATAACTAAAAAAACTTTTTTCCACGTTAACTAAATGTGTTAACACATTTTCAAACAATCAAACTCTAAAATCAATCTCAGCCCTATACATACTTTCTTTTTATCTACGCGCCACAACTCCTTTATTTTGTATTATAATTTAAAAAATACCTATTATATACATATTTTGATTTCACTGCACAATTTATCTATTCATATCGACGTTTTTTATTGTTTTACATTGAAATATTATTTTGTATTCATTTTATAGGTAGAATTTTTTGTACGAGTCGCGCGAAAGGCTAGGCGGTAAAATCAAATTCGTTTGGTCTTACCGCGCGACCATCCTAAGGTAGGTTATTTGGCCCGAGAAACCAGCGGTAACAAGCGATTAGAAATGTGTGGTAAAATCGCTCGCTTTTAGGCCTCAAACATCAATTTGTCGCGCTTGCCTCAGGCCTTGGTTATGTGTGGCGTTTTTCATACGTTCTCGTTATGTTTGAAATTAACGCGCCCGCTGTTGCCACCGCCTGGGCCCGCACTATGGACGACCCTTAGGCCGTTTTCACACCTGCAACGCAAATCCATACTACCCGATATTTTACCGCGCTTATCCTGCAAACGCATACAAAATCTGTTACCTTTTCACACGCGTTGTAAAATGAATACGACCCGGTCTGTCAGACATAAATCTGTTGGGGTGTGCTTAATCGCAAACGATTATTATCAATATTAATAGTTCGAATAACCGAATTAGATTATTCCCGTAATCGACTTTTTATTTATGGATAATGCGTTGTTTTTTCAAAATACTTATGAAGTATGAAGAATGAAAGAAAAAATATTAATTAAAAATATATAAAATAAATATGCCTACTCTTATAATGCTTTATTGTATACACTAACTAAAAAAATACATAAAAACTTATGTATTGTACTCGTAATATTATTATTATTGTAAAAAAATATTTTTCGGTCATTTCTGTTTAGAAAAAGGTGTTTTTTAATTAGGTATTTTTTCTATTTTTTGTTATTATTATTACCTTTTTTTTTAATAAAAGAAATATTCCTTCACACAGGTTTTATCAAGGGGACCATTGAGAAAGAATGGTGTATTTCTATAAAATAATTTAATAAATATAATAATAATAACGCGTAAATCAGGGAATTTTCATGTACCTAAGTTTTGCTCAACGAAGTTCGGAAAAAGGTTTCTGGAAAGTATTGACCATTCCGAATTTTAAATAAATATTAAAACACGGAAAATCGAATAGCCAATTCAAAAGTGTCGTAATTAAAAAATATTACTTAAATCTTTTTGATAGTGATAGTTATTAATGTTATTTATATAGATGGTGTAAAGTACTATGCTTTATGTTTCTTTTTGTTTTCTTACAATTTCGGATGTATTTACTATGTATGATATTATGTATTGTCACAAAAATGTCTCATTTTTATTTACGGTCCCAAATGAGGTTTTTTTAAATTCCTGGGAGTATAATATCTTAGATATGTATTATATATTTCATAAATAAAATAAAAACAAATATAAATGTATATATATATTGAAATATTCGATACTTTTGAGGCATTTTTTTCAAAACTGTAATTATTTCATATATGTAATACTGTCTGTAGCTCTGATTTAATATAAAGAAATACATTATGCTACATTGCCTCTGTCACTTCAAAACTTTATATTTTTATATTCGTGCTTTTCTTGTCTGATAAATTTATGGGTTTTAATATTTTTTTATTTTTGTTTTGTCCTTAAATAGTACAAACACAATACATGAATGTGTTAATATATTAACCTATATATAATTATTAGTCGGCCTCGTGGTGTAATGATAAGCGCATTTGTCTCCCATGCAAGAGGTCTCGGGTTCGATTCCCGACATGGTTGATAAGAAATATTTATTTAAAAAGGTATTTTCCCACCAGAATATTTCATAGTGCCTGGACTGGTACCTGAAGCGTAAGACTGATCATCTTACCTTCATGTAACAAAAAATGATCAAGATACGCTGCGATTTGAGTACCACTGCAGTAATTTAAGCACCATTAGGTACGGAAAGGGAATGACGACGACGAATTGTTATTAAAATATATAATAATTATTAACATTTCACTAATTAAAAAAATTATTTAAGACCAACTCGAATGCAATCACTTTTTAAGAGCTAACTTATCTGCTACACACATGTTTTATCAACTAACATTCAAATGAAATGATTTTTTTTTGTTCTCTTATTTCTAATGGTCTTTCCTTAAACTCTTCTTTCTGATGGTCCACCTCGGTGAACCAACGAGTTCTGTGTCTTTGTTTTCTTACTAAATGGCAGACTTACTTCATTTTTATTTCTAGTTTCATATCCGAGTTCACACTGATAAGAAAAAATCTTGTTCCCTATGTTCAAAAGATTTTTTGTTCATTTTGTTTATAAACACAATTGTTTTGTATTTTGCTTTCAATACACAGGAATTTGGTTCTATGGAGTTGAGATTTGGTCTCAAAAATTGATAAATTAATTTAACTAAACTAAAATTATTTTTCTGTGTTAAAAACCTAACATGTTTTTTAAAATTGAATTTCATATATTGAAATTGATCAGGCAGAAACCCAAAATTTATGCAAAAGAGCAAAGATAGATATTTTTTATTTGGCTAGGTTGGCATTGATTTTTTTTACTATTTCGTTAGCTTAATAGAAAAAAAACTGTATTATTTTTAAGTATTCAATATATTGTTAGCTATAGAGTGATTTAGACAAGTAAAAAAATACCGAACGTATTAAATATTTTTGATGAATTTTCATAATGTTCCTTTTATTGTAAGAAACATGACTAAATAAGTATTTTTATACACAACGTATTATTATTTAAATTTTGTTTATATGTTTTAATTCGTATATATCTTAAATCTGCTAGTTTTTATTCACAAATGAAATGATAAATTAGGAACCGTTAAGTCAAACGCACAGAAATGTAAATAAAGCACGCTGCTAATTAGCGTATTATTAAATAATATCTGTCGTCTTCATAGAGATCCCATCCCGCCTGACATTAATGTATTTATTTGCTTTACAAACAATGAAAAATAATATACAGAAACATTAAAATAAAAAAATGCACTACTTATTTTTCATCAATTACGTGCAAACACTTTTAATAATATTTTACTTAAACTTAAAATACATATATAAACAAAATGAACAATATAACCCACTTATTTATAATATAAATTAGAAAGGGTATAAATAAATAATATGCACTTATTAGTGCTGTTTTTAGTTTTCATGTAAATTATTTATTATTCGGAAAATATTGCTCTTAAATAAATACCTTTTTTTTTTTAAACTGATATAAAATATTCGATTATAATAACAGGTTTAAAAATATTCATAAGAACATCGCAAAGAGTTTTTACGAATGTGTTAGTGAAAAAGTAATGTACCGCCATTATTCGTTTAAATAAGTTTCGATAATAATATCGATTTATCGTTTATAAAAACGAATATTTCTTTATATTAAAGTAAATTTATATATACATCGGTAAAATTTATATTGAAATACATTATCACCAAACCCCTATCAGAACCTAATGGTGCATAGGCCAGTGCATTGTTAATTTGAATGTATATATGATTTAAATCATTATATAGACATAATAAAGTAATAATTGCATACAATAAATATTAACGTATGCGAGTGTATAAGTCCTTGTTTACACCTTCAACTTTAGTAAGCAGAAAATTAACTATCAACAAAATTACCAAAACAATCAAATTATACAAAAAAAAAAAGATTTTTTTTTGTACAATTTGACTGTCTAGTTTCGGCTACAAAATGTTTCCCTCTTTAGGGTTATCTAACAAGTAAACATACATAATACATATATTATATATTCGGTTGTGTAAGCAAATACAGTGGATTACAAAACAGTATTTTTTATTCTCAAATAAAAATTATATATTACGATGATCCACAATATTAGATTTACAAACATCTAAAATAATACAATGACATTATGTTCATCACCATCAAACTCTTATTCGCACCCAATGGTGCATAAGGTACTGGAGGTGCAAGTAATGATGTACCGCGGGAAAATTCCCGAAAGCGTAATTCCCCGGAGCAGGAGTACATTCCTCCACATACCCGAAACCGTTTTAAAGACTGTGGGTCTTCCTATCGGTTTTAATCATTCAAAAAAACAATATTTTGGTCAATAAATGAGTAGATCTTTTGAAATTTCTAATTTCGTATATTATTTCAATTCAATTTAACTTTATTACGTTCACTGCCCCTTTCACTGTGAGTTTGAAAGATTATATGGAGTGTCTTAGTCGGATATTGTCATTCATCCTTATGAACATACATGTGTATATTGCAAGCATAAATGGTAGCAAAAACGATATTTACTTGTATCGCAATAAATTCGAGATGCAAGGCGGTAAAATCTCCGCGGTATTTTACGGTAATTTTCGATAAGAAATGAATATGACGTACTAATTTTTATTTTTCGAAGATGCAACAAATACAAGTAGCTTTGTTTTAGGACACGTTACATGACAGTGAAAACCAGGTTTAGATCCATCGGGTGGTTTTCAAGATTTATTATAAGTATGGGACGTTCAAGGTCATTCGGTGTGTACTTTTTTAATTTTTTTGACAAAAAAAGTGATCATATTTTGAAACTTAACAGGATCGGTGGACATAATGCCCTTAGCCCTCCCGTGCCTAAGGGGGGTATCTGGGGTCCCCCAGGTAGCATATTTGTTCAATACCTTTTTTGTTAATCATCATATTGATTTCATTTTATGCATAACTCTACTCCATTATGTTACAAATGTATCGAAAATATTAAAATATTTTTCCGCGGAACTCTTTTAATAATAATTCACATTTGTCTTTGTTTCCCCCCCGCGCAAACAGCATGCATCACAATTCATTTGCTATTTGCTCCACAGTTTAGTGATCTTTGATACTTCGGTCAATTTCCAGTTTACGCGAGTAAGATTTTGCATGCTAAGGGTGTTTAGAAAAAAGTATTATTATGACATTCACGCATTTATGTGAATTGTTATTATTGAAAATGGATAAATTCCTGAAAAGATCATCAGAACCATCAACGTCTAGCGGGAGTAGTGGAATAAAGAAAAAACGTCTTTATGACGACATTTATTTAAAATTTGGGTTTACTGTGATTGACAGTAAACCGCAGTACGTAATTTGCTTTGAAATTTTGTCAAAGCATGAAGCCATCGTAGTTGGTACGCCACCTAAACACAAAACATCCTAATGAAAAAAATAAACCCGTGGAATTTTTTGAGCGAAAATTAAAAGCTCTTGAACGTCAAAAAACTGCTATAGGACAAATGTCCAACCTGAATGAGAAAGCGTTGCTCGCTAGTAATCGAGTAGCTTTTCGTGTGGCTAAAGCAGGGAAATCTCACACTATTGCCGAAAATTTATGTTTGGCAAGCAAGAGGTCAAAAAGCTCAAAAGTATACCTCTCTCTGACAATACCATTCAACGCAGGATAAGCAATATGGCGACTGATGTTCGTGATCAAGTCATAGAAAAAATAATGAAAAGTTCTTTTGTATCCTTGCAATTTGATGAATCAACGGATATTGCGAGTTGTGCGCAATTTGTAGCTTTTGTGCGTTTTGAATCCAATGAAATAATAATGGAAAAAATACTATTTTGCAAAGCACTTCCCAAAAATACTACAGGTCAATGCTTGCATGACATGTTCCTTTAAGCTACGCAAGATATGAATATCGATTGGGCACAAAAATGCATTGCTATTTGTAGTGACGGAGCAAAAGCCATGACTGGTGCAAAGAGTGGATTTATTGCTAAACTGAAAGAACAGATGCCAAACTCTTGTTGGATGCATTGCTTTCATCATCGCCAAGCTCTTGCAGCCAAATCCTTACCGCAAGAATACAGTCAAGTTCTTAGTATTATTATTAACATTGTAAATTCTATTAAAGGAAAAGCGTTGCAGACTCGATTGTTTCGAATCATTTGTGAAGATATGGGGACACACACCGTAATTTGCTTTACCATACAGAAGTTAGGTGGTTATCAAAAGGCAAAGTACTGACCAGAGTTATGGAACTTCACGCTGAACTATTAGTATATTTACAGCAAGCCAAGTCACATTACTCTGAATTCATTTTTGACCCGGAATTTCTTTTAAAATTGGCTTTTCTTTCTGACTTATTTGACCATTTAAATAACTTGAATAAAAGTCTTCAAGGGTGTGATGAAAATGTCATTACAGCAAAAGACAAACTCCATGGCTTTATAAAAAAAAATGAATTGTGGTCATCATATATAAATCAAAATAACTTTGATTCATTTTCGTCCACACAGTCTTTCATTGAAGAAGTCTGAAGCGAGATCAACATCAACTCATATATATCTTGTATGAAAACGGTGTTACATAATTTGAAGAAAGAATTGTGCCATTACTTCTCACTGCAAGAGATATCGGATAACACTGGGCAAAGATGGATCTTAAATCCGTTTTTAAATGCAGCTATAAACGAGGCAAATTTAGCAACTAAGCTCAAAGAGAATCTGCTGGAACTATCTGCCGACGGGATGTTATACTTGGAATTCAAGTCTGAAAATTTGGATAAGTTTTGGTTAAAAAGAAAAACAGAATACCCGGAATTAACAACCGAGGCTTTGAAGTGTTTGATTCCATTTTCTACCTCGTACTTGTGCGAGTTGGCATTTTCATCAATGGCGCGAATAAAATGTAAACTAAGAAATCGCTTAAATTTGGAAAACGATTTAATACTAAATGTGGCGAAAACGGATCCACGATGGGAGTAATTAATTGAACAAACTCAAGCGCAACCTTCACATTAAAATGAACGAAGATAAGCAAGCACAGATGTAATCATTTTCTATTTAAACACATTTTTCATATTTATTTTCTTTGTAATAACATGTTTTGAACTAGCATTTTTCTGACTTGTATGATTGATTATAGGGAAATTTTGTTAAATATAATAATTTGAACTCTTATCAACTTTTTATTTAAGTCTCACAAATTATATGTTGTATAAAAAACTGAAGTTTTCTCGACCTCTCGCGACCCACAGGTTAAAAAACAGTGGTATGGTATACCGGAAATGAACGATTCATTCGATTATTTCATTCATTCCATTACTAATCACTCGATTAGTAAATTTAGTCGATTATTTTCATCTCTAGCCGCAACTGACCAATGATATTTTGTCGCGCCAATATATTTAAAAAAAAACGTAATAATGTGACAAAGGCAGAATGGCCCTCTGGCGAAATAAGACTGAACTTAATGGGTGACTTTGTTCCTCCAGATAAAAGGATGTTTTTAAGGCACATTGGCATAGAATTTAGAATTCACTTTAACTCATTTTTAGAATTTTTAAAATTATCTTTAAAACATCAAATATTATTATTTAACATGAGATAAAAATATCCATTTTATGTAAAATAAAATTAGTTTTATTTTTTAAGTTCAAAGTTCGTTAATTAAATTACTCTTGTTAAATACTCTGTTGTGTCAATCAATGTTTCTGCGTGTACAATAAAAAAATAAAGAAATTAACTAATTGCTTTTTTTTATTTTACATTATTTGTGTTATGATTGTATTTTTTTGCAATCTGGCAACATTACGCGGTGACTTCATGAATGCGCGCGGCGAAAGTGGGGCAAAGTGGGGGCTTTTTTGGACACAGTCCGATGTATTTAAAGATGATTCTACGCTCCTTCTGGACTATTCTTAATTCTATGCTTCTAACTTTTTTTCCACTCATCATATTGAAGATGTTAGTATTTATAAACCTTGAGGACGCAAATCAGAAAATTTTGCAAAAAACGGCACGTAAATCTATCGAGCCATTTTTGAGTTTTGGCGAGACTAATAACGGCGATTCATTTTTATATATATAGATCTACACGACTATTCTTAATCCTATGATTTACACATTCGTTAGTAATATATACAAGTTAGTGTGTTAGTATTTCAGAAGCTAGGAATGTGTGTCAGGATAGAGGTGTGTGGCAGTCCATCCTCTCTGCCTACTGAACACTACATCAAATGGCGTGATGGTGGTAAGAGTAGTCAGCATTACTTCACAAGTCAAACCCATTACGTTATGCTAACAGCGAAGATAGAATAACGTAACGAATCAAAAAAATTGACAACATGTACAGAAAAATATGTCTATATTATGTATTCTGCGAGCGAATTGTCCTATTAATGGGTGAATTCTGACTTGTATTTGTACGGCTTCTGAGTGCGTAAATATACGAACTATGCCTTTTATATGGGACTTGTTACACATTATTCATTATTATTATTTAAATATGCATCAATTTAAATTTGTATGGTTTTGAAATTCACCATACATTTTTCAGAATAAGATTGTCCCATAGGGCGTGAAACATCTCGTTTTCATGTTTTTTTTATTTGTTAAAGACAATCAAACTAAATTTGTTGCAACAGAGAGGTAAAACATTTTTGATAAGGGAATATGGAAGTCTAGGCATTTACAGGGCTTATGATCCGTCATTTATTTAGTTTTTTTTCCACATAATAAACAAAAACAATTTTATATACAGCTTTATTGGGCGAGGACGGGAGAGTTGTGATATAGGTAGAAAGTGGAATGTTAATATTGGAGAGATCTGAAAGGAATCCAGGATTACAATCGTTTATTTGGTACCAAATTTACCAAAATCAAATGAAAATATGTTTTTTTAAAGGTTGATCATAGATTAGACTGTTTGGGCAAAATATCCATCCAGGGCAAAATTGGACGGTTTCGCGGTATATCGTTGTCTTAAGCAAAAAGCCAGAATTTTGTATTTTAAAAAACATTGATAATATAATTTATAAAAATATTAAATAAAAATTATGATTTTTTATCCTCTTTTTCTCTGTGACATGTTTGGAATCATGTATAATATTGCTAATTATTGCTACCCATAATTTTATAGACAGTCGGTCAACCCGAAATCAATTGGTGTAAATAAATTGTTCATTGGTATAAACGTAAACCAAGTAATTAAAATATAAATGATATATTATGTTTTATTTTTAGGAACAAGAAAATGGATTGGTCCAAGGATCCATTCATTTTGAATTAAATACATCAGAATTTGAGTCACTCTCTAGATATGCTGACAGTACAGAACCTCTCACCCATGCAGAGCTCAGGACTATCGATGGACTTTTATCAGAGAAAATTGTTAATGTTTCCATACCCCGAAACTTAGAAATATGTATGGAACTATTTTTGATGTGGAGTCTAAATTACCGTGTTCGTATAATCTATGTGTATTTTTAAAATGCCTTTTAATGACACTTGTATGTTGATGTAAGAACTACAATATGTATATCTGTAAATAATGAACTTTTAATAGTATTGCAGGGAGACTTCGAGTATTTATAATTTTTTATTTTTTTATTTTCAGCTTGAAATCATATTGAGCGGCATATTATTCACATGCTTATATTTGATATACAAATCGCTGCTCCCATTCCGAAGAGTACTTTTTATTTCATTTTGCATAGCATCATTGGCCTGGGAAATTAGAATAAACGTTATGGTAAATATAAATATATAATTTGATTTTAAAATGTATGAATTAATTTTAATAATCCAATATCTTGCATACAAACCATGTCTAAACAGGCTCATAATTACATCACGCCAATTTCAACAAGTCTTAAATTATTATTTATACTCACATAAGTATTTTTTTTTAAATTCCTTGAGAAGCTAAATGCTAAACCGCATTTCTCTTTATTCAGGAATGTTCAGTTGTTTGAATGATTGAATTACAGTATTTTTAAGAACGATCGTCTGACAATTCTACTTATTGACTTGCTGACTCCCAAATCCACGGAGTCCACGAAATTTCCATTTTGGTTTGGTAAATCTATTTGGATTTGTTCATGTCACCATCAACCATAAATATAATGGAATTGATTTATTTATAATTAGAGTTTAATAAATCGTGGGTATACTGGCAAAAAACGTTAACTTGTAAATATGCGGATTTGACTTAATGATGCAGTCTTTGATGCTCTACAAACTGGCAAAATACACTAAGCCATATTAAATTTCATATATCTGTGGTTTTAAAAATAAATTTAAGGTTAAGTCGTATAACGGGTATTTTATTCAGGCTAAAAGCTTTAAATAACTTAATACAAAATTAAGAAAGGGAAAAATTAAAAACATGTTCTTAAATGAGCACTTAACATCTTACCACATTTAAATAAGATATAAAAGAGTAAAATTGGAACAAAACTTAAATGCTTAAATTCTCGAAACGGGGATTTGAGAGTTGAAGTTTTTTACTAGAATACCCACAAAATAATATGCTTCATTGTTGCCTGAACGTCAAGAGACCACTATGGAAAAATCATACTAAAAACAGCTATACATATATGGCAAATGGGAATAGACATGGTGATGATGCACAAGAATAACCAGATTAATAAAATAAAAAAATACTATATTCAATTAATGATTCTGATTGTCAAGAGAAAAATGTTAAAAATGTTACTTTCTTTGTTATGTATATGTTTGTGTGGAGAGATTACTGTTTTAGAAGCTCAGTTCAATTAATCTAAAATGAAAATAATATTTTCAGGAAGCTGAATTAAAGGACTATAAAGAATCCATAAAACAATTTAAATGTCCTTGGTATCATTTTGGTTTTGGAGAATGTCAACCAGCACTTGAAAATAGAATATCACATTTCTGGCATATGTTGCACCCTTTGAAAATATTTGGAAACTTATTCAATAAACTGATCGCCAATCACATAATCATGATGTTCAATATGTTCCACAAATTCACTATCACTATAGGAGGTAAGAGAACGCTACCGAATCACATAACTTCAAAGTGTAAACAATAAAATTAACTTGATATTTATGTATAACTTGGTATCCTACGAGGATCAAAATCTAGTAATTTTCTAAAAGGGCTTGGACATACTCTGAATATAATTGAATTATATGGAGGTGATAAACGCCATTTTCTTCACAAAATAGGAAAACATGCCATTCAACAGAACTAATTAAAAATATTGTTTTTGGAATAAATTTATAATAATTATAAGTATTTAGAGTATCTCCAAATATTTATAGAGACACGTTCCATTCTCCTTCCCTTCTTTGTTGAAATATCTATGAAAAGAATAAATTTGAAACAATTAACAGATGGACCAGAGAAAGATGAAAGCAATGTAAACTTCGCCTTTGATAAATTTGCAAACTTATTTAGTTTTTCTGATATATAATATTCAATATATAATATTTATAAATTTTACTTCATAACATTTTTTTTGGAACTGACCATATTCGCTTAACTTAAGAAAACCTTGACAACCTCGAAATATTCGATTAAAATTAAAAATTATTTTTAAAATATTTTTTATTTTTATTTTTAATAATTGATAAAAAATATATAGAAAAATGAGAGTGAGAGAGAGATGTTGGTGTCTTTGTTGAGCGCCAGTTATTCGTAGATAAAAACAATTAGATTAAATTGCATTCAGTCGCAATTATATTGATGTGGAGGGGTAAGAATGGAACAAAAATAAGTTGCGTTGGCTATAAGTAACCTAACTCAGAATTAGCCTTAACCTACTTAAACAATAAACTTAAAATTAACCTTACGCCCTGATGCGGCGGCGCGGCGTAGAACGCGAAGGCGGCGTGGGTCCTTGGCATGGCGCGTGTGGGCGGCGGCGTTGTGCATCGTAGGGGGGCAGCATCTGGCTGCGGCGTCAGGGTAGCTAGGACGGCGGCGTCCAGCTGCGGTGAGGTGTACTGCGTGAGCGGCGGCGTGGCTTCAATAAAAATAAAAAGCCACAAGCCGCCAGCGTCAGAGTATCTCAGTATAGGATTTGAGTGAACGTAGGATACATAAGTCACGCGTGACGTCATCAACCCTTTTGGCCAGTTATGGGCCGTTTTATTTCTATCAAACTTTTAATAGGAAATTATAAATGCAAACATTAGATTCAGATTTTTATAGTAAAATGGTCGCAATCGTAAAAATATTCTTTATTTACTGAATACATTTAAAACCATATCCCCAGTTTATGAAAATACCCTATTGTCTAACAACGTATTTCTTTGGCAAAGTTTTATTTGATGTTTTTTTTGTTTTTCTTAGAATTAGGTTAAACACTTCAACCATGCAATTACTAGTACTATTAAATGTGTGTTTTTTTTTTTACTAACTTTGTTGTTTATTTAATAACGGTGTTCTTTTTTTAAATATTGTAAACTGTATAAATGTGTTTTTTTTTGTGCTCTGATCCCTGTCTTTTTTTTAAATAATAGCAAAATACTGTTTCATTATTTTATATTTTTCAAATCATTTTGTAAAACATTGCCTTTTAGCAATTACAGTCTGAGAATTAGGGGCACTTTAAAGTATTGTAATTTTTATAGTCAATTCTAGAACTAGAATGCGAAATTGTGTAGGTTGTTTTAAGTATATAAATAACGAGATTTATTGTTTATCAATAAGTGTGTATACATATTTTCACCTATATAATTTGCACTGTGCATTTCTTAAGTGATTGATTTTTTCGCTGTAATCCAAAAGAGACTGAAAACATTTAATATAATATCAGGATTTTAACTTTAAACAATCCACCAGCACTTCAAAGTCCGATTATATCAGAATATGTTCTTCAGAGATATCTCACTGTTGCTGTGGGCTAGGGATATCTAATTTTAACAATATTTACTATCAAACTTTGGATTGCGTTTATTTAATCTTTGTACGAGTATATCCTCAAATCTGGCAATAGCAGAGCATTGCGAGGTTTAGCTCGTATGTACGAGTAATAAAAGTACTAATGTATTAATTTTTATCTTTTTCAGAAAACACACCCTTTGGATTAGGATATGTTACATATACATTATTAAATGCCATTATTTTAACGCTTCTTCTTTACTATGTTTTTGCCTTTGTATTGAATTATATATTCAACATGCCCATTTCACTAGTCAATCTTTTCCTTAATTTCAATTTAAAATTTAATGAGCGTATTCAATATCTTACTTCAAACGAAAAAGGCTCAAACAAGGAAAAAAGCTTAATAGAAAAAAGCTCAAAGGAGGAAAGCTCAAAGGAGGAAAGCTCAAAGGAAAGAAGCTCAAAGGAAAGAAGCTCAAAGGAAAGAAGCTTAATTGAAAAAAGCTCGAAAGAAAAAAGCTCAAAGGAAAGAAGCTCAAAGGAAAGAAGCTTAATTGAAAAAAGCTCGAAAGAAAAAAGCTCGAAGGAAAAAAGCTTGAATGAAAAAAGCTCGAAGGAAAAAAGCTCAATTAAAATAAGCTCTAAGGAAAAAAGCTCAATAAAAATAAGTTCAAAGGAAAAAAGCTTAAATGAATAAGCTAAAAGAAAAAAGCTCAAAAGAAAATAGCTCAAATATATATATATCAACACTAATTTATGACACACAGATAATTTGGATGCAAAACTTTAAAAATTCCCTAAAGATGTGATCTCTATCTTAAATCTAAATCTTTTTAAAACAATAATAAAAAAAAACAGAAAAGTAAATCAAGACAGGTACCTAAAATTTTAAATACAAGGGATAGTTTTTTTAACATTTTATAGGATACATGTCCACGCTAAAGTACTGGCATTTTTACAAAAATTTTTAAAAAGGTACGCTCATCGTGATTAATTCATTGAAACATCTGTACTACGAGGTGTATTAAATAAGTAAGTTCCGTTTGACAGGTTGAAGACGGTACATATTTAAAAAAAAAAAGATGATTGTTAAAAAAACTTTAGACCTTTATTAACAATTTTTCTACATCCCCCCCTCACTATTTTGTGGGCACTTGTAAGCGCGACACGAGCTTTTGTATTCCCTCTTCATAAAAGGAGAGGCTCACTTCATTAGTTATCACGCTCACACTATCACAACCTTTATTGAACTGTCTAACCCATCTCCTTACCGTTCACACGTTCTCCGTACACCTCACAGATCTGTCGATTTATGTGGACTGCTTTTTTATGTTCTTCGCATTGAGGAACCGAATTACAGACCTTTTCTCACGAGGGGCAGGATTTTTAATTTGATCAGCATTTTAAACAAACACCACGAAGCGTTCACAACAGTCGGCTAGCTCATAATAGCGTCAACCCCGAGGTAAGTACCGCGCATGCGTGAAACTTCCATCGCAGCGTTGGAATCCCAAGAAATATAAACCTCGTAGTTATCTAAAAAATATCTGTCATATGTATCTGCTATTTAAGTGAATCAAGCCCATTGTAAATAAAGGTTTTAAAAGGAATCAATTCAAACTATAGTAACACAATTTTTTTAAAGAACGTTGCCACTTTTAACTTCGACAATCAAAAAATATCAGGAAAAATGAAGTTTCTCTCTTGTAAGTTGACTTTTCGCAGATTCACAGTTTCGGCATGAACCCGACCCCTGTACTTAACTACTCTTAATAGTATCTATAATAATGGTCGAAAACTGCAACGACCGGCAGATGTAAGATATTAATCCTTCTTCAGCCCGGGTGTTCTTTTAAGATTTACTCTCCTACCTACCGAAATTTAAAAGTGGCGAGTTTTATTTTTTACTTACTGGAATCCCTAAGTTCGTCTTTATTTTTTTCTGCTTATGTTATTCGGCATTACAAAGAAAAGTTATTTTTTTGTCTATTGGCTGCTTTGTATTAGAGCGAATTTATATTGTTCTTCTAAATTATATTTAAGGCAAGTTTGGAATATATTTCACTAAAATTAAACATGTTTAATTTGTAAACGTATATTGTAACACGCTTCATGAACTTAGCCCATTTATTATCAGTTTGAGACCTATTGATGTTAACTAATTTCTAAATAAAATATTTTTTTAAAATAAATACATTTTTTTCTATTTCTTCTCATTATATTTATTTTTGCACCACAACAGGCCAGGAGGCCCAATTACAGTAGTGAATTACATCACAGAACACCCAGGCTTGAGAAAAATCACATTTTAATATTTGTGTTCTCACCGGGAATCGAACCCGGAACCTTTCGTGTGTGAGTCAAGCGTCTTGACCACTACACCACGGAGGCCACCACTACATATTACGAGGCAGCTGATGAATTGGCGAGGCTGGGAGCTGGGAGCTGAGACAACCCCTATAGGCCCAGAGCCCCACTGCGAGCCTCGTAATGAACTCTGGTCGTGGACCAGGGCTGGTATTCTGGACGCCTGCGAAAAATCGCTCTGATAGCGTGTATTTAGTACATAAGTACGCATAAAAATGTGTTTCCTACTTGCGCTTTTGCGTTCATCTTCTCTATCCCCTAAAGAGTGATTAATAGGTCTCGGTGTCGTCAGGAGCTTATATGTATATAGCACTGACCCCCATTTTTCCCAATAAGAATATATTATGAATTCTCAGGCCCTTATTTAAAACAATATAGAGATTGTCCTTTTGAAACACAATTTATTTCTATAAAATCACTAAATCAAATTTGACACGCCGGCCGGTTTCGCTTTTGTCAAGTGGAAAATCACAAACTTAGTGGTTTGAATATTATTCAGTCTTGCTCGTTTATAATATATGATACATCTCAATATAGTTTTCAAGTTAGATAAAACTTCTCGATTTATACACAATAATAAATAAATAACAAAGAAGATTTCAATAAAACCAGTGATTTAGTTCAGACATGTTTATTTACAGGAAAAATATACACCATAGTCACAAAGTGAAGGTAATAATAGACTTGTGGATCAAGTGGGCGTACACGAGGTTCGGCGAGGCTTACTACAGTTACAACACAGGGACACGAGCGGCTAGGCTTGTTGTACCTTTACACCACTCTCACACAGTATACAAACAGCGATGCGAATGGGGCTGCTATTCATAGGCAGACTATAAACAAGATTGTATATTAGAACACAGTCACGCAATGCAAGAGCCACTAGTTCAAGCTGCAACGTTCGTGTGTCCTATTACTACGCGACAAGCTTTCCATAATTGCCACTATTCATCTCGAGACTGCAGATAATGGGAATAAGTTACAATAATTAATTTAACGGTGAAAGCTTTTTCAATAAGGTGGCTAGAATGAAATTGTAAAAAAAATATTACAATGGGGCAAGTGCAAGAAAACACATATTTATCTTAAAGTATTAAAAATATGACTAAACCTATCCTAATATGTACTCGAGTATGTGATAAGCCATTTCAATGAATACAGCTGATTATTATCGATAACTGATTAATATTAAGTTTCCCAATATAAAAAGTCTATCAAAGCGGATCTAAATAGTATGCATGAAATAATTTCAATGTATTTTATTAAATATGTAGATGTTTTCTGGGGGAATACAAATCGTGTACAGTAAAAAGGCATTATTTTAATTTAGTTTCTATAGGATCTACAGAGTACACTCCAGCTAAAGAACAGTTGGAAAATAATATGTGACTAATATATTTTAAGAGATAAAATGGAAATGATTGCACCGCAAAGTACAAATCTTTCAGTTATATAAATCTATAAATTACATTATCCACCCATTGAGGCTAAACTCATCACAATCAATAAATAACTTGTTTATACTTTAAAATACTTAAGTAAAAATGTATTACAATGAGCATTTCAATATAAGACGCGGGATCATGGTTTCCCTCGGCCATATTGTCCGGAACTCCAATTAAGGAGACACTTCCTCGATAATTTGGCCAAATAAAATGTCAGCGATTCATGAAATGAAGTTAGCGTCGGAACCAACTGCCACAATGAATACGTTTGATGAAACCTCATCCACATACAATTAAAAATAAAATAAAAAATTAACCAAAAACAAGTTAATTCTAAATGACTTAAAATAATAACATACATACATATATTTATAATTTCCTATAACTTATAACACAGCTGGGAGACGGGGCGTCTTATCTATCCTGTTATGTGTTTCAGAGGCGCAGGAGATCGGTAGCATTATATCGGCAGTCGCTCTTCTTCATAG
Source organism: Micrasema longulum (assembly GCF_059751315.1). Lineage (NCBI taxonomy): Eukaryota > Metazoa > Arthropoda > Insecta > Trichoptera > Brachycentridae > Micrasema > Micrasema longulum. The sequence goes on from NW_028277523.1 coordinate 927,185, forward strand.
GTCTACAGAGACGGTATCTCCGGCGCATGAAGCTTTCCTCACAAACAGTCCACCGACATCCTGGCGGGGCGAGTTGCGTGAATAGTGATTATCCGATAAAATAATGTTAAAGAACACAGATAAACAATATTGAGAAGTGTGTCCTAATATGATTGAAACAACGTGACGTGTTTTTACATTTATTTCCGATGGCGGTAAAGTGAGAAAATTTCATTTAGCGGCACTCCCACACCTTTATATTCTGGTCTACACTTCCAGAGATCACGTACGGTAGCACTTTGTGGAAGTCTGGAACCAAACATTACATTTCTGGATAACTAATCTTGGAAATTCAAAACATTCACCTAAATCACACGGTGATTTGGCAGACATAAAATACGTGTGATACTTCAATCGACAAATTCAAAATATCCAGTGACCGGTTTTACATCGCTTTTGAGACATTTTAAAATCTGTTTGGATAATGAACTTCAATTTATATCATAGCATTTGAATTATTTTTATCTGAATAGGATATTTGTGGATTCAAATATCGCTCGACTTTTAATTCGCTAATAACGCTTGAAATTACAATGAACCTTTATCAAAAATGTTCATCAACAAACTTTAAAGTTTTAGAAATAAAATGATAGGCATGTAGGTGCTATAATGTAAGTGTATATACATTATTTGTTAGGCAAACTATCCTAATGCGGATGATCGGTGCCATATCAGACTTAAATTATATAATATTAATATTAATGAGGAAGTTCAGTGGTTTTTTCATATTTTTTATTTGTCAATAGACTATTAACCCTTACACTATAGGGCAATAAATGTCTAACCAGATTGTTGCTGTGTCATAATCCCCTAAAAGGTAAATAAATTTAGGAACTTGCTGTTGCTTTTTACCGTCAGTGGTTTAAAACATTTTCAAAAAATTCAAACTAATTATTACATAATTGATTTGATTTCGCTAGTTACTGTTAAAGAAGTGGAATTATCAATTTAAATCCTCCTCGACAAGTAGTGTACATTGCGCACGCTACTACAACAACAGCCACTGACTTCGGACTCCAGATTCTTATTAACATATTACAACAGAGATGAAGAACATTTAAGAGAAGGTAATATGGAAGTCTAGGCATCTACAGGGCTTATGACCCGTCAATGGCTGGTTTAAGTGGCCACTTTACACACTGTGTAACATTCACCATTCTGCCTATATTTGAACATCCATATTCCTTCAATTCTTTCATCTGTTGATGTTTGTGAAGTTAAAGAGCTGAAACCTTTATTTATGCGGGTGAGATTCATCTAATTGAATTATTTCACCTACATACTAGGCAACGCCTGAAAATATTATTTTTTCAATTTCTATACTTCTTCATGGACCGGGTAATTTAAATGTTCTTCATCTCTGTTATAACATGTTAATATAAACAGCTCCCCAGGGAGTTGAATCCAGTCCTTGTCTACAAAAATTTGGACAAACTCAAAATATTGTTGATAAATTCCTCATTAAAAAAATATATTATTAAGAGTAATACAATTTGAGATAAATCGTATCTAACAGTACGGGATTAAGGAAGGAAGTGGGTTGAACTTAAATAAAGCCTATTTTAAACATAAATGTACATGGAAACAGGGGGAGGGGGAGAGGGAGAGGAATGAAGGAGTTCCATATATTTTGTAATCAACTAATCTGCAATATACACTATGTGTAGGAGTATTAATTTTTATTTTTATGGCTATTTCTCTCTACATTTTTTCTTTAACCATCATAAATATTACTAAAAAATCTGTAAATCTTTTTTTTTTAAATGTTATCATTTTACATTATGTTTTTTGTCGAAAACTGTATTATTTCTACAATAAATAAAGGGGATATACATCTCGTATGGGGAGTAAAAAAAACCTAGGGATATAATTAGTATTGGTGACATAGCTGTATTAGAAAGGGCAAAAAAGCATAAATTTAATTAAATAGTAAATACGTAAACCTTTATACAGAGTGTTCATTAAACCCTGTCACATCCGAAACCACGATGATCAGTATGAGCAAGAAGACATTTCAAAAAAAATTGAATGGTGTTGCATAATAAATTGTATGCTTTTGCCAATGTCATGTTGAATTATTTTATAAACTGTTTCGCAGTACGCAACCGGGCCCAACCGTCAGCATATTGGCACATTAAAATAATTATTTGGAACGAATACAATTTAAAATAATAAAATCTCAAAAAAAGCAAATGGTTGCTTACTTCTGCAGGGAATAAACGAGGGGGAGGGGGGGAGTCTGATACACTGACAACCGAGCTCCCCTCACTTCTCCCCTGCAGAAGTAAGCAACCATTTGTTTTTTTAAATATTTTATATAAAAAAAATTCTTTGTTCAAAATATTTTTTTTAATATGCTAATATGTCTTCTTGTCCATACTGATCATCGTGGTTTCGGATGTGACAGGGTTTAAGAACACCCTGTATAGGTTAATGTATCAAACTTTTAATAAATAATATTACATTAATTTGAAAGATAATATTAACACCGGGGAACAATTGAATCATGTCCACGTAGAAGGGTACATGAATAATTCAACAAAAACTTTTAGGCAAAGCTCTATTAAGTCAATTTGATTGTTTTATTTTAAAAATAAAACAATCAAATTGACTTAAAAGGAATTAATCATGAACCTTTCTACGTGGACATGTAATATTATTTATTTGGTACAAAGGTACAAATGGGCACAGTTAAATGATAATTTTGAACATAATTTCCCGACTTTTGTTTGGTAAAATAATTTTACTACTTGTGCGAACACTTACAGAAAACTATAATATACAGACTTTGTAGGACTAAAATTACTCTCTAAATTTGTTGCAACAGATCGGGAAAACATTTTTGAAAGGGAAATATGGAAGTCTTGGCATTTACAGGGCTTATGACGTGTCATCGGCTGGTTTAAGTGGCAACTTTACACACTGTGTAACATTCACCATTCTGCCCATGTTTAAACTGGCCGCTTAAACCGGGAGGAAATCCAGCCTTTCTACAAACATTCGGACATACTCAAAAAAGAGCATATTTAGTAAATTTTTCCTTTGCACGCACATTTTGTATGACTTTTGGGGCAAAAAAAGGGTATCTTGTAGCTTAAGTGATGAGCGAAAACTGAGATTGCCATTTTTGGATTTAGATGCCGAGAGTTAGTAAAAAAAAACAAGTGTCAGTCGATGAAATTTGTGCTTCCCGGTGTAATAATAGCAATATACTGACCAATACTGGTGATGAAGTGCTGGTGAGCATAGAGCGTCTTGAGGCAGCGTTTGTTCTTAATGTCCCACACGCGAATGGTCTTGTCGTCGGAGGCACTGAGCAAGTAGCGCCCGCCCGGGTGGAAACTCAGCCCGCGCACCCAGTTGTCGTGCCCCGCCAGAGCCATGAGACACATGCCCGTCCCCACGTCCCACACCTGACACCGTTCACATTTCATTAGGTAATATTTTCATGTAAGTTTTGCAATAGAATTATATGTGCATTCATAGACGCACCATTACTGCATAATATTTTATACAGATGTCATGTTTCTTTTTTTATATTTTATTTTTACTAAATTCTTTAGTTTTACTTATTCTATTATTTTTCATACCGAGTACTACATTATAAATTGTTCACTGCTGTGATAATTTCTGCAAAACATTTTTCTGTAAAGGGTTCTTTGAACCGTTGATAAATAAATAGATATATTTTTTCCACACTAAGATTTTTAACTTATTAATTTACAAAATTTTTATTCCCTATTTTTAATTTGGCATATCACTAATGATGCGGATATTTTGTCAATGTACCCAAACACTTGTATACACACAATTCAGGTACAAAACAACAATAATAAAATATTTTAAGTGACAATTTAAACAGTTATATTCTCACTATCCCTAAACTTGTAGTTTTGATATTTATTTATTTAATAAATGCCTAGAGGACTCTTAGAATATGCAGTTAAAAGTACATAAAGCATTATAGAAAATAACAAAACAAAATCAGATGTCTGACTAATGAATGAATCGAGATGTTTGAAATTATTTATTAATTCCTTTCTTTTATACAAAAACTTACATTTTCTTTTTCTATGCAAGCACCTCACTGAACACAACCAGTATCGAGGCTGAAGGGGGTTAGGTTGTTTTATTATAAAAAGTTTGGATAATTGAATTCGTAAAACAAACATTTAAGGGCGTCACATACCCTTATGGTCTTGTCGCGTGATCCACTGGCTAGGAAGGGCCCAAGATGGGCCCCCTTCCTGTTGTCGTGGCCCGCAGCCTCATTGATTGGGCCTGCCGCACTCTCGGGAGCCCACGCCACACACTCCACCACGTGATCGTGATCTCGTAACTCCACCTGAAAAACAAAGAATGTATGAAAAAATGTATTCAATGCCAAAGTCTCAAAAAAATATTCGCAAATTTGGCATAGCCTATGCCATGCCAAATTTCTATATGGGTATTTTAGTTAGATCGGTGAAATGGTAGGTGGTCAAATTTTGGTCCCGTTACACAGTTTTTGTGTGTGCTCTGTTTAAAATTGACTTTTGGTTTTTATTTGTTTTCCAACACTAAATAATTTTTTTTCAAGGACGAAAGTCTCCTGGGAAGGTTAAACTTTGCCAACTTCGTGGTAAAAAGAGGACGACTGCACTGCCGACAGTTGCAGATAGCGAGCAAATCGCTGAAGCACCTTCCATTAAGAAGGTTAGTCCCAACGACCGAGGAGTGCTTGCAGGAGGTAGAATGGTGGACAGAAAACTTGAACTCGTCAAACACCACTCACAAGGAAGTTTTATTGATAAATAATGTTATCGAAATCATTAAGTATGAATCTATGCGTAACAGGATAAAACTTGTTATGGAGAATAAGGGCCATGTTACAAAATATTAAACTTGAACGGCACGATCCTGTGGGCATGTTTTCCAAAAATGTAGGCTTTAAGAATTGTTTCCTATTTATTGATTGCTGACGGGATCAAACAAGGTAATTCCGCCAGTTGCAAAGGGAAAATAATATTGGTAGAAACCTTGCAATCCTTGGAATCTGTCTGCCATACTCGGACAGTCTGATCGTTGGAGCACGAGGCGAGTAGGGAACCATCGCTGGAGATGCGGACCATGCGAACCCACTCTCTGTGGCCACTGTAGGTCTTCACACAATATCTGAAATTAAAATCATTTATGATACATTCATTACGTGGAAATTATTTCTATATCTAAGACATAAAAATTCTTAAAAATGCATTTCTGTAATTAAATTGTAGCCAGAATGTTGACGAACAAATACAGTCGAACTTGGTTACTACGAGAAAGGTGGGATCGACTGAATTTGCTTGTTATAAGCATTACTCTTATACCAGAGAAAAGTTTTTTTTAATCCAATCGCCATTGCATACTTAGTAAAAAAAAAAATTTACGTATAGATAATTAAAAAATTACAATAAATGGTTACCTACAAACTTTTTAAATTTAAAATGAAGATAAATAAACAATGTTTTTTTTCCACACTATTTACACTGTGGATAAAAATTTTTTTCATACACCTCAAGATTTTTTGCATCATATTCCATTTTAAAAATAATTGTCACTTTTTCACAAACTGAGAGACACTTCCTCTCGTTAGTAGACATGTTTATAATTCTTGGGTTAGTTTTTAACTGATCTGACATCACCCACTAGTATTGTTTATTACGCATGACCATAAAACATTTAAAAAAAACTGAAAAGCATTTTAAAACCCCTCCCCCCCCGAAATAAAGATGTCATTCATAAACTACAAAAGAAGTTGTAAATTGCAATGTGGTGCCGAGCCGGTACTTACTGGGTTCCACGAAGCTTGGATTTTTTATACGCAATTTCAACCACGTGTGTGATATTTTTTCAATGTTGTAGGCAAAAACACCAATTAAGTAATTAGACACTTACATAGTGTCATAAACGTTATTATCTAAGTTAGCCGCCCGTTTAGATTTTATTACTCAGGTTCTTATTTTTTTAAAATATGTTTGTAAACGAAATAAGAGTTTTTGCTCAACTATGAAATAGTGAATGAATGTTTGGAGTAAACCATAAACTAAAATGTCGATGAATGTTTCCTCGTTACATCCGAGATCTCACTATTTCCATGATCGTTATAACCAAGTTCTACTGTATAAATTGTTTTTTTAAATACAACTACTCTACAATTAATGATAATTATCAGCGCCCTTGAAGTGATCACTCACGAAGATGGCACTACAGAAATTGCAAAAATGTATTGTTATATGATTCATAATAATAAAATACAAAACCTTAATAATCATCCGAAAATCCTCCCTAGAACAGGTTATCTTAGTGCTGGGGACTCTTAAATCTATTTTGTAATTTTTTTTCCATACAGCACAGTAAAAATAGTTTTAAAAATTAAAAATGCCATAAAGCGTATTTTTTAAACAAATAGAATTATAGAGGTTAGTTAGGATATACATTAAAGCGTTATTTTATTACATAAAGTAATTGAAATCAGAAAGTACAGATTCCTAAAACTATGTATTCCTAAAAACATTATAATTTATGAATTTTACTGCTGCCATAGGCAGAAAGCGGGTTTTGGAAATAGACAACTTATATATCCTTAGAACACTAACTTCTCTTCATTTTTAAAATTCATTTGCTGGATTCTCTTCCCGTCTCTTTCCAAACTCATTATTATTTTTTTTATTTTTTTATTTGAAATTTATTAATAATACTTACGGATTATTACATTCATTTTACAAAAATCATATTTCATTTTTTATTTATACTCAGGTCATAAGCCCTGTGTATGCCTCTATATTCCCTTCTCTAAAAAGTTCTTCATCTCTGCTGTAATAAGTTTGTACTTAACTTTTTTTTTTTTTTTAAAACATGTAGGAGTTCAAAAGTTAGACTGAATGGCAAATGTAGCATAATGTTTAAACCAGTCAATGATAGGTCAAAATGGTCTGTAAATGGCTAGACTTAAATACTCCCTTCCCTGAGAATTTCTTCACAGATTTATATTGACTTTAGAATCTCACCCTGTGGTGACATCCCACGCCTTGATGGTCTTATCTCGACTGCCGGAGAACACGAGGTCACCGCTGGGGGCAAAGGCCACAGAAGAAACATTGTGGTCGTGGCCGTGCATGGTCTTGATGCACTCAAACGACTGCTGGAAGTCCCACAGCTTGATGGACATGTCCGCACTGCACGAGACTAGAAAATATATGCAATACATACATTTCATTTATAGAAGGCACTATAAAAAAAGCTGCTCGGTTGATAATAACTAAAGAAGACCAAAAATTTAATAATGTTAGTACTAAGACCATCAATTCCCAAACTATTCGTATTCTTTAAAGAATATATTGTATCTAGTACTTCATTCATGCTTGCTGGTGAAAATTTATTCAAGAGATTGGTTGAAGCTATTGTCAAGTTATCAACCTTGAGTGCAAGATCGCTTTCCGTAGTTTTAGAATGTTTTAAAATATTATTCGCTGGTCCTGTCCCAACGGAGGAAAAATAATCGTTGAAAGTGGTTAGCGTTTTTTTTGGGATTGTTAATGACATCAGCCATTTTTCCATCAACGACAATATTTTGTATTGGCTGGCAATGTTTTTGAGTATGAGAAATTTCCTTGATGATATTCCAAATTTTCCTGCTATCCTTTCCTGCTTCCATTAAATATGTATAGTATGAACCAATTAAAGATTTTCGCAAATATAAAATAAATTAATAATAAAATATAAAATAAATAAATAATAATAAATAATGTATGACTGATATTTCCGTACCCATCCCTGATTACTACAACTAAATAACTTCAAAATGAGAATTTTTGAGTTAACCACTAAAACACTTCTTGGCATTATCCTCCATGAATGGCTACAAATAATAGACAAATGGCGCATCGATTGCAAACATGATAATATTGTGATTCCAATGCACCACTTGTCTATTTGTAACGTTCTTGGAGGAGGATACAAATAAGTTAACTCTAAAATTCTGGTTGCGAAGTTACCTAATTGCAGTAATACGATATAATACAAGTGTAATTCATTTTTAAAGTAATTCACAGAACTGAAGTCGATAAAATATTTTGGAGATCCTGAAATTGGTTAAATTTTGGAGCTTTTAATTTTACGAAATGTCTTCTCAGTTGCATATTTTGATTAAGATTAAATTAGGTTGAAATTTATCAACTTCATAGTCATACTGCCCATGGAGAATTTTATTAACTTTAATAATATCGCATCTTGCTCTTAATTGTTCCAGGATAAAAACAATTTATTCCAGTAATCTAGAAATTGCACACAATATTTGAATGTATGTAGTTAGTTAATAATTATACCTAGTAATTTGCCATGCTGATCAAATGCTATATCTTGAATGGGATCTGTGTGTCCCTTTAGTGTCCTTTCATATTCGCCAGTCTCAAAGTCCCAAACTTTTATGGTCGCATCTTCACTAGCCGAGACCATCATGCTGAATACCGGGTGAAATATCACCTGCAAAAAGCGTAACAAAGAATTACTATTTCAAATATCTTGGTGATTACATAGACCAAAACATAAAATGGAAAGACCATCTTAGTGAACTAGTTAAACGTACTAGAAAATGATGCATATTTATTAGATTAAGGAATATTTTGAAATCAATAATTTTAAAATAGCTTATTACTCAATTGTACAATCTTTGTTACAATATGGTATTGTAGGATGGGGTGGTGCATATGCCAAAATATTAAACCCTCTTAAAATAGTACAAAGATTAATTATTAAAGTAATTTTAAAGAAACCCTCAACATTCAATTCGAAAAGTCTATTTAAAATATTTAAGGTTCATACAGTAGACACTCTTCATAAAAAAATTCCATTACACAAATTTATAAAGAAGAAAAAATAAAAGAATTTAAGATGAATAAGTCACTCAGATACCAAAATAATATTAAAATTCCTAAACTCCACAGAAGTCATGGTCGAAAAAGCTTTGTTTTCAAAGATGTAAAAAATTACAATAATCTCCCTAATGAACCAGAAACGATTAATATATCAATAAATAAATTTAAAGTAAATCTAACGAAATTTTTTGAACACATGTAAAAACTCCATTAAATTTTAATTAGTATGAATGTATTATTATTTTATGGTTTTTCTTTATATATCCAATGTTTTTTTTTCTCATGTACTCGTATATTCAAAATTATATAAACTCTTATAAATAAACAACTACAACAGTGTAAGTCACTCTCCGAGCACAAGAGTTAGTCTCTTTTTTTGGGAATTACAGTGATAACATTTACTAGATGTATAAAAATAGATCTGTGTAGAATTTTTTAAAAACATGTACTTTTCATGAAATTTATTAATAAATGAAAAATAAAAAAAATAAAACAATAAGAGACTTGCTAAGTTTATTGAGATATTGAAAACAGAATTTATTTTCAATTGATTCTAGGAATCGAAATGTAAAAGAGATATTTCAGAAAGTGCCCTTGAGAGAAAAATTTGGAAATAACTTGATAATAAAGTAAAATAGAACCACCTGTGCAGTGCTTTAATAAAGTAAACTGTAAGAAAAGCAAGGCTTGAATACATGTTAGCCAAATTACAAATCTTTGCCAATTTACGTAGCGGCTAAACGTGGCTAGCCAATTTGTAAAATGCCAAGTGTTGACAATATAGCTTATCGTCAATTGCCCCTTTTACAATGCTGAGCCGTTGCGTGATTTAGCTAGCCAGCGTGTATTCCAGCTAAAATAAGAATCCGGCTGCGACATACAGACTAGAGGTGTGTAGTTTGCGAACGACCCGGTCGTACTGACAAGGTCGGAAACATGGAACTAGAGATACGTTTCTCACATCTCGGTCAGTTGGTTCGCAAATAAAAAGAGCGCCTAACTAAACGTGTCTTCGTGTCATTCGTAGCTTCATGTTTTTTGGATCTCTATTTCATTTAATTAATTCATCGACCGAGATTATGTCCTTATTTCTGTGGTTGGTAGGTAAATTAGGTATCTACATATACGCTCTGTATCTGTACACGGATGGACAAGGGTGCGGGATTATGGTGTGGGGTGGGTGCAGACGGGTTGGGGAGATTTCATGCGTATATGTGTATGTACCTCTTCCTTGGGAGATTATGATACGAACAGATAGGTATTATGGATAAAGATTGTTGAATTTTTCGAGCGAAGAATTTTTTTATTTTTATTATTTGCTTCTGCGTGATTTAGTTTTAGTTTTTCTCAAACAATTTAATTTATTTCTGTGATGATTTTTCCGAAGGGTAACTGTTTTAAAACAGCAGTTAATTTTTTTTTACGACCTCTAATTCATATTTAATAAGTCTTTCATATAAAAAATAAGTCTTTCATAGTCTAGTTGTACCTTTTGTAGATACCTTTAAATGCAAAACATTGCTTGATTTAAAAAAAAATGTTACATCTATTTAAATATATCCATTGTATTTATATAATGCAAAAAATTGTAAAAATACTACAACTAAAAAAAATAAACAAAAATAAAAGAAAACAATAAAGCAGATGTTTTGAATATTGATTATAAAAATGTTCCAGTTTATTGATAGAGGTCTGTTAATTATTTTATTTTTATTTTGAATTTCGAAATAGGGCACACATAAACATATTCTTATGTGTGCTCAAAAAATAACAATGTGCATATATTTCATTTATAAGTTATTTAACACATATTTCTTAAGCTAGAGTTTCCTAGGATAGTGGTGCCCGTATTTTAACGGCCGTAGTGATCGGAGATGCGGTGGACAGCCGATGTAATGGTGACTAGAAAGTGGTTTCCTAGGAAAATGGTGTTGATAACACTGTTAAAAAATAAAACTACTCTCTAGTCACCGTTACGACGGCTGTCCACCGCATCGCCGTTCACTACGGCCGTTAATATACGGCCACTGCTGTCCTAGGAAACCATAACTTTAACCTTCTGTTTGAATTTTGATATTTTTTTACTGTCTTATATAAAATACAATTTTGTGATTTTGTGACCTTTTTTCTAAGTAGGAGTCTGATTTTATGTTATCCAGCATCTTAGTTATCCAACGCCCTTTTGTCTTATGATCATGGCTGCTCTATTAGAGTTAGAAAGGCAATTTACCTTCGTAATAGGTGCCCTGTGCCCCATCAAGCAGAACTTCTCGGGAGGGCGGGGGATCCATTCAGCCGGCGTCCTTTTAGCCCGCGTCGGTGCCCCCTCTATATATTCCTTCTGTGCCTCAGATAACTTTGACTCTAATTCCATCACCTAAAAATAATTGTAAGCATTTATCCAAATAGAAATATAATAACCGCATTTGACATCTTCACCATTCTCTTTCCGCTCCACTGCATTGGTACACCAATTACAGCGTATCTTGATCATTTTTGTTATAAGAAGAATTTAAAGTCTATGAAATATTCTATAGTAAAAACACCCCTTTAATAAATATTTCATATCAACCAAGTCGGGAATCGAAGCCGAGATATCCTGCAAGGCAGGCAAATGCGCTGATCATTACACCATGAGGCCGACGAACCGCATTTTAACTAAAAAATAAGTCTTATAAAGCTCTTTTGACTTTCAGCAGTTCTCAGAAGAGATTTTTTTTACACAACCAGGTAATTATTTAAGAGGATTTATTTATAATAGTACCAGGACAATTTTACGGCAATGGTATGGTATGATCATTTTATGGCAGTACTATGATGATTTTGTAAGAGTACAAGAATTATTTTATGGTAGTACATGATAATTGTTTAAGAGTACTAGAATAATGTTATGGCAGTACATGATGATTGTTTAAGAGTACTAGAATGATGTTATGGCAGTACATGATGATTGTTTAAAAGTACTAGAATGATGTTATGGCAGAACTATGATCATTTTATGGTAGTACTCGAATGATGTTATGGCAGTACACAATGATTGTTTAAGAGTACTAGAATGATGTTATGGCAGTACATGATGATTGTTTAAAAGTACTAGAATAATGTTATGGCAGTACATGATGATTGTTTAAGAGTACTAGAATAATGTTATGGCAGTACATAATGATTGTTTAAGAGTACTAGAATGATGTTATGGCAGTACATGATGATTGTTTAAAAGTACTAGAATGATGTTATGGCAGAACTATGATCATTTTATGGGAGTACTCGAATGATGTTATGGCAGTACATAATGATTGTTCAAGAGTATTAGAATGATGTTATGGCAGTACATGATGATTGTTTAAAAGTACTAGAATAATGTTATGGCAGTACATGATGATTGTTTAAGAGTACTAGAATAATGTTATGGCAGTACATAATGATTGTTTAAGAGTACTAGAATGATGTTATGGCAGTACATGATGATTGTTTAAAAGTACTAGAATGATGTTATGGCAGAACTATGATCATTTTATGGGAGTACTCGAATGATGTTGTGGCAGTACATAATGATTGTTTAAGAGTACTAGAATGATGTTATGGCAGTACATGATGATTGTTTAAAAGTACTAGAATGATGTTATGGCAGAACTATGATCATTTTATGGGAGTACTCGAATGATGTTATGGCAGTACACAATGATTGTTTAAGAGTACTAGAATGATGTTATGGCAGTACATGATGATTGTTTAAAAGTACTAGAATAATGTTATGGCAGTACATGATAATTGTTTGAGAGTACTAGAATAATGTTATGGCAGTACATAATGATTGTTTAAGAGTACTAGAATGATGTTATGGCAGTACATGATGATTGTTTAAAAGTACTAGAATGATGTTATGGCAGAACTATGATCATTTTATGGGAGTACTCGAATGATGTTATGGCAGTACATAATGATTGTTTAAGAGTATTAGAATGATGTTATGGCAGTACATGATGATTGTTTAAAAGTACTAGAATAATGTTATGGCAGTACATGATGATTGTTTAAAAGTACTAGAATAATGTTATGGCAGTGCATAATGATTGTTTAAGAGTACTAGAATGATGTTATGGCAGTACATGATGATTGTTTAAAAGTACTAGAATAATGTTATGGCAGTACATAATGATTGTTTAAGAGTACTAGAATGATGTTATGGCAGTACATGATGATTGTTTAAAAGTACTAGAATGATGTTATGGCAGAACTATGATCATTTTATGGGAGTACTCGAATGATGTTATGGCAGTACATAATGATTGTTTAAGAGTATTAGAATGATGTTATGGCAGTACATGATGATTGTTTAAAAGTACTAGAATAATGTTATGGCAGTACATGATGATTGTTTAAGAGTACTAGAATAATGTTATGGCAGTGCATAATGATTGTTTAAGAGTACTAGAATGATGTTATGGCAGTACATGATGATTGTTTAAAAGTACTAGAATGATGTTATGGCAGAACTATGATCATTTTATGGGAGTACTCGAATGATGTTGTGGCAGTACATGATGATTGTTTAAGAGGACTAGAATGATGTTATGGCAGTACATGATGATTGTTTAAGAGTACTAGAATAATTTTATGGCAGAACTATGATCATTTTATGGGAGTACTAGAATGATTTTACGTAAGAACTAGGATAAATTTATGGCAATATTGAGTAATATTACACCAGTACTAGGAGATGGGATGTTTTAATGGTAAAATCAGGATGGTTATTCCACCTTCTTCTGTAGCCTTATAACGGACGTCCACTTCTTCTCCAGCAGTCCCCCGAACTTGCGGTCCATCTCCCCGTGCATGTCAGCCTCCTTTTTGAAGGCCTCCAGGGCATCATTGTACCCGTTGCTGCTCAGGTAGTCGGCGATGGCCTTGTTCCTGGAGACAAAGGGACATTATTCGTACATTGGCGATTAGAAAACTTGAAAAAAAAATGGTTTAAAAATTTTATAAAGCAGATTTAACCTAGTCAAAATTAAAATACATTATGGAGAACGCCAATAGTTTGAGTACGTCTAATTGATTGTAGACAAAGACTGGATTCCACCCATAGGGAGTTCTCAAAATTTACATAATATATATATTACAACAGAGATGGAGCTCATTTTTTTAAAAGGGAATATGGAAGTTTAGACATTTACAGGGCTCATAACATGTCATTAGCTGGTTTACACTTTACATCTTGTGTAACATTCACCATTCTGCCTATGTTTAAATATCCATATTTCTTACATTTTTTAATCTATTGATTTCTGTGTAGTTAAACTTATCTACAATCAATGAGGAACTTCAGCCCTACGGGAAATTGAATAAAAAAAATGTTTTATTGCGCGCGGTAAAAATTAGAGCACTAAATTGTAGTTTCTTGAAAATGTACAAAAAAAAAATATTTTAATAAAAACGCACTACTTTGATCGACGTCACTGGTTCATATGAACCAACCAATGATATAAAAGCTGTGAAGGATTTCCGAACGTAAACGAACCAATCGGAACAACTAACAGAGAACAACCTCTGACGTCACACACGGAGTTATTTCAGAAACACAAAACTTTGAAACATCATAGCGCTGATAATACGATATTTAAAAAAAACATTTTTGGCTTAGTTTAATAGTCTATTAACAAATAAAATAATTTTTAAAAAGACACTGAACTTCCTCATTGAATACATATAGGGTTTTTCTACCGACATTTTCTGGTGAAAATTATGAATTAAAGTGGAATAAAACTAAATACAGAATTTTTATTTTATAATTTGATAAATTTAAAAAATAGTTGAGCAATAATCTATATAAAATTTTCATGTAGATTTTTGTCACTATGCATTTGATAAACATGTAGTTTTAAAAATCATTTTCATTTATATTAGGGATGTAACGATACATAATTTTGCCGATGCGATACCGATACCGATCATAAGAGTAAATAATCGGCGATACCGATTTCGGTGGCTTAGTAGAAATAGAAAAAAAAAACAAATAAATAATGAATAATTGTCTTTATTCTGCATAAAAGTTACCTATATTTATTAGAGGCTGAACCTTGAGAAGGTTATAAACCAAAATATTAAATTAAAGTTCTAAGAAAATATTTATTTGTATGGAATAAAATAATATTATCAAGCAATCAAAGCGCTAATTAAGAAAGTAATTATCATTCAATTACACAAAGTGGTAAATTAAACCGATACACAAGACAAAGTCACTAATAAAAGTTAGGTTTTGGTAGACTTTTGTTAAGAAAACAAAGTTTGTTCAAATTATTAGCAGACAATCTGTTAAGCTAGGGTTTCCTAGGACAGCGGTGCGCGTATTTTAACGGCCGTAGTGAACGGTGATGCGGTGGATAACCGTCGTAACGGTGACTAGAGTGTGGTTTCCTAGGAAAACGGTGTTATCAACACCATTTAACACCGTTTCCCTAGGAAACCACTCTCTAGTCGACGTTACGACGGCTGTCTACCGCATCACCGTTCACTACGGCCGTTAAAATACGGGCACCGCTGTTCTAGGAAACCCTAGCTTTAGGCAAATAATTTTGTATGAGACCTGCAGTTGAAAACAGACGCTCTGAGGCAACTGAGCTCAGTTGATAAGACAAGTATTATAGCCTTTCAAACTCTTAACCCTTACGCTGCTATGCAGTTTTTCAAGAATCTAATCAGAAATCCTCTTATTTATACATTTCAAAAATATTTTATCGAATACGTTGTTTTCCAAACACACTACTGTTTTATCAATTAATAGCAATTCCAAGAAAAATCTTCCATTCCATAAATATCTAATTCAAAACCAATGGAGTGAGCAAGATAGAAAATTCGTGCCGCAAATAGACAATTTTCGTACAGCGGTTGTAAACCCTTTCTAAATTGAAAATAAAAACAAACAAAACTGATCTCGTACTGCAATCTCAAGGCGCATTGTTATTATTGAAACGAAATAATTATGATAGTTTTTTTATTGATTGCGGGGCAAAGTGCTCTGTTATATATTATCAAACCTACCACTTCCATCAATGCATGCTAAACAAAAATTGAGTAAAATATATCTTGAAATTTGTTGCAATAGAGAGGGAAAAAGTTTTTGCCAAGGGAATATGGAAGTCTAGGCATTTACAGGACTTATAATCTGTCGTTTGCTGGTTCAAATGACCACTTTACACACTGCGAAATATTCACTATTCTGGGTATGTTTACACATCCACATTCATGATTATTTTTACATTACCTCAACTCTTCCATCTGTTGACTTTTGCTAACTAAAAGAGCTGAAGCTTTTATTGATGTCGGTGAGTTTCATCTGGATAAATTATTTTACCTCCTAGGTAATGCCTAAAAATACTATTTTTATGCAAGTTATTTTAATCAACAATATTTTGAGTATGTCCAAATGTTTGTAGGGAGTTATTTAGATTGAAACTTAAAGGTAACCGGTAAATGTACTAAGAAGTGATATTATTTCTTGGTAGTTGTTATAATATAATTTTAATTTTAAAAAATAATGTTTTTGTACAACTGTCTCACAAATTGATATCTCTTCTAAGAAAAATATTCCGTTACACTAATAGCTAGTTCACGCATAATGGATTGAGCGAGATAGACAACAGTTGCCGAAATTACAAACAGCTGAGGTAAATTACATATTTTTTACATTTATATATATTTTTAATCTTACTTTGTTACTCTAACTAACAATTTAACTCTGCAAAACGTCCTTTTTATTATGAATAAAATTTACAAAATATATCATTCCAAATGATAACGGATAGTGAAAGTGATAAAGAAATAATAGTACCTCGCCGAGAAACTCGGAGGCTTAGCAGCTCAACCTATTCCGAAAGTGAATTAGACAATAACGATATTTTTTTAAGTGATAGTGATAATAATTAAAAATATGACTCTTACGAAGATCACGAAATCGAAGAAACTTTTTCTGAAGTATTTTTGGATCAATATCGAGCTGATATACCTCATTTACGTTTTGTTTGTAGAATAGAGTTTGTACAGTAATAATTACGTTTTGTTAGTAGAGTTATAATTACTACCTAATGAACAGCTAAAACATTTTGATTTCCCATTACTGTGGGTACCCATTATAATAAATTAACAAATGATTTTTTTAATATTCAAACGTCCTAATTGACAATCATTAGGTTCCATGGTGAATTATTTTTATGTTTTATGGCTCTTTACGTATTTGTTTATATTCTTAATTATGGGGTTTTCCGGTGATATAGGGACCTCACTAGATAAGAGTATATATATTAAAGGTAAAGTATTCAATTAGTTATTCATTACGGAAGTACATCAATATTTTCGTAATCACTGAATCGGGTTTAATAGCGAGGAAAACACCGAATATAATTATTTTCCTCAAATGTCATATAAGTGATTAAAAATCTTGCTATTAACATTGATTTATTTTTTATTTCACTGTTTCTGGAATGTAAAAAAGTTCACTGTTTCAGGTCCCGACTAGCTAGAAGTTTCCTGTGTTTATTCGTTTCTCTTTTCTTAAAAGCACTGCGAATTTAAACATCATAAGTAAATTTATAATGAGGATGTTTAGTGGTTTAAAAAAAAAATGTTAATAGACAAAGCTTTTTTGTTCAATTTTTATGTATCGTATTATCAGCGCTACGATCTTTTAAAGTTTTGTATTTCTGACATTAATCCGCGTGTGACGTCACAAGGTCTCTTCCGTTTCTTCTCGGTTAGTTCTGTTGATTGGTCCATTGACGATTAGAAAACCGGAAATCTTAAACAACCCTCTTATCATTGGTTGATTCATATGAACAAGTGACGTTGTTCAAAGTTGTTCGTTTTCATTAAAATATTTTTTATTCATTTTCAAGAAACTTTGCTGCACAATTTAATGCTTAAATTTTTACTGCGCGTAAGAAAATATTTTTTGTATTAAATTTTCCGTAGGCCTGAAATAGGTACGAAACTAAATAATAACCCGTCGAATAGTAATTTGTATGTTTTGAAAATGTTTTATACCACTGACGGTTAAGTGCAACAAGCAGTTCCTGAATTCATTTACCCTTTTGGGGATTATGACGTCAGCATCAGTCTAGTTAGAACTTTATGACAGGGATTAACAACAACGATATATCGTTGTTTAGCAGTATAAGGGTTAATATCGGCTATATATAATCGGCGATACCGATATATCGGTATCGGAATCATTACATCCCTAATTTATAAACTCTTTTGTAGAAACATTATGATGGCAATATACTTAATTAGTTGTTAGAGCCTTATTGTTAATAATATATATTAGTAGGTATTATTAAATATGTATATTAGTTAACCGTTACGCTGCTGAGGTCATTATGTGAATCTATGTTAAAATTGCGATGCATTTTTTATACGTGTTGATAAAAAAAAAACAAAAGTAATAAACAAAAATGTAGGTATTCAGTTATTGCAAACATAAACAATGGGAAAATATAATATTAACTGATTATTTGAAAATTACAGTTTTAATAATTTAATTTATTTCCAGTCATTACACACTTCTAAATCAGTAAAACGGACCCTTGCGTGCAGGTGTTCATTTGCAGAATGTCTAGACGGCCGTATTTCACGCATTCGCAGAACGTCTAGACGGCCGTATTTCACGCATTCGCAGAATGTCTAGAAGGCCGTATTTCACGCATTCGCAGAATGTCTAGACGGCCGTATTTTACGCATTCGCAGAATGTCTAGACGGCCGTATTTCACGCATTCGCAGAATGTCTAGACGGCCGTATTTTACGCATTCGCAGAATGTCTAGACGGCCGTATTTCACGCATTCGCAGAATGTCTAGACGGCCGTATTTCACGCATTCGCAGAATGGCTAGAAGGCCGTATTTCGCGCATTCGCAGAATGTCTAGACGGCCGTATTTCACGCATTGGGCTCGTGGCGAGCACGTGTAACGAGAGCCAGTCTCGTTGAACAGGGTATAAAAGATATTCAAAATCGATTTTTTTAGTTTATTGACTATTCGAACATACACTGCGCGACAATTAAAATATACCAAATGTTGAGATGTCCAAAAGAATACATGCAATGTAATTTTCGAATGGAAAATTCTAATTGGTTAAATTACAGGTAAATCTGTTTGAACCGATGTACCAGTGTAGCAATTACTATTATTATGGTCCTTAGAATATAGCTTGATTAGAATGACAGTTGTCAGCAAAAGTGAGAACTTAACTTTGAAGTAACGTTTAAGGAGTGATTTATATTGACACACGAAAAATCATTCGTATCTGGCATGTTAATTTATATTTTTAATACAATGTTTGACATAATTATATAAAATCAGCTTTAAAACTAAAAAAACTATAATAAAACTAAAAAAACTATAATAAACCTAATTATTAACGACGTTCTTACAAGGTTACGTCATTTTGCAAAAATGCTAGAGATGAGACAAATTGATCAACGTAAATCGAACGAATAAAAAATAATTCATTTGTCGTTATTCATGAAAAAAAGTATTTAATGTGTTCGGAAACAGTCTCATGTTTGTATGAAAAAAACTGATAAAATCGGTTTGATCGGTACATGATCAGTGATCAATAATTTCCCATCACTAGTGACATTAGTTTGACAGCTGTCCTTTCAAACAACCTATATTTTAAGGACTATAGTACCTAATTATTATTGTTTTTAAAACGTGTTACAGATATTGTAAAACAAGTTTTGTTTTGTGCGTTGAAAAAGTTCAATCATTCGCAGGTTGCGGGCAAAAAAAGTAAAAGTTATAATAAACTGATTTAGATCATTGACCTCGCCTGGGTGCACCTCACTATTTACTATCTGGTCTGCTGTACCGGTCTATTTTTTTAAATTTTATTCGGAAAACATACAGTCATACATAATAAGTATTAAAAACAACAATTTTAAAAAATTAAAATACCAATTACGTTTTCATAAATTACGCAAAAGATATAAACATTAAATGTAACAAAAAAATGAATAAATAAGAATTTCAAGTGAGAAAAGAATAATTGTTAACATTTGCGTTTTCCGTGGAGGTAATAAATTAAAATAAATAAATATGCCAAATGTTACAAAAAGTTCCCGATTCCTGGACTCCTGGACTAATTCTTACCCGGCTTAACTAAGAGACTATCCTGAAATTGTCGACTGACTTCGTAACGTAATATTACTCAATGCTATATTATACAGATCAGAGGAAGAATTTGAATAATTAATTCATTTTATTATTCAGAATCTGCGCGCGCGGCGCATAATGAACGGGTGTGAATTTAAAACAAAATTGTACCGTATAATAACAGCAAGATTTCTTGGTCAGAATTCTGACCAATTACCGATTTTCTGATTCGTGTAATACGGACATTACACCGACTATCAGGGAAGGCTGCTTCGATCTAACATGGTGCCAGCGTCGATAATACACTACTTATTTACACAAGTGAAGCATACAAGCATTATTCTAGTTGTAATCAATCAATTAACAAACGCGAATACTAATTATGATGCAGTTATCTAAAACGAAAATATCGATTGCAGGTCAATCATTGTTTGTAATAAAAAAGTTGATCTCACATTGCTGTAATCGAAGTCCGCGGATATAAAATGTAAGAAAAATGATCATTTCGTTACACAATTTGTTGTTTATTTAAACCGATGGAAGGTTTATTTAATTATTTACCAGTGGAACATACGACACTGCCTGCAATGGTAACCCAATGGCGGCGAATCGTGATGCTGTATGCCACGGCATCCAATCGTAATAAGGTGCCGCTGCTGTAGAGCCGCCCATGCGGACAAAAACCATTCTAGGATTATCAATCGCGAAGTTAGCGACAGTTTACAGCAGAACAATGGGCCGTAGGTACTCAGGTCTAAAATCGTAAGCACAAACCGCAATTCGGTTTCGGTTGAAAATCTTGTTTCGGTCGGTCACAACCAAACACCAGATTGACATTTGCAACGCGTTCTATGCAATAGAGCGAAATACCGTCTCTACAGACGTGGCGCCTTATTACCAGGGCCCCGATTACAATTTTAATCTACGAAGTAAAATTAAGTTTTCAGTATGAAAAGCAGAATATGGATACATTTTTTCTTCTAAACATGTTCAATTATAGGTTACCGACGAATGTACTTTAAATTTTCATGCTAAATATATACTCATTTTTGTACACAAATATCGGGTTTTCTTTATAGACAGTCGAAGATAACTCTATATTATTGTTATCAAAAACATTTTTCACTTTGTGGTATGACATTTTACACTTATATGTTTATAAATTTGTATAAACCACTTTAATTTAGATTTGATCGGTTTCGAGGTTCCTACCTCATCGTCAGGAATTAAACTAACTTATAATTACTCGCGTTGCTATTTATATTATAAAATTATTTTATGAAACCGGTCGAAGTATAACTCTAAATTGAAGTATTTTATACAAATTTATAAACATATACGTGAAGATAACTCTGTTAACTTCTCATTGTAATCGGGGCCCTGAGGTATTTACGGTAGTTGATATCGACGGTTATAGTGGAGTATGCCACAACTTACAAAAAATACGAAAATGACTTAAGTATGCAGAAGTGCTATTATTTGCGTACTGTCAAAGTTTCGTAGCCCACAAAAAATATTAGACCTAAAACCATTAGTTAAAAAAATCAGTGCTCCAAAAAATTATGACACAACATGTCCAATCCCACCTAAAAACCGTATGTCTCACCATCGCCAATGATAAACACATTTTTTTCAATGAATTAATCAATCAATGATAACAGGATTAAAATAAGAGAGACAACGTTTTTACTCTTTCCTAAAAAATTAGGTGAATGTGGGTTGCGACATATTGCACTATAACCGTCGATATGTTACTTTACATAAATATTATGTTTGTTGTGAAATGGCAGTGTCCAGTGTCCACTGTCCGCGACTCAACAAAGAACGACTGAAACTAAAATAAATAATTTAGCAAAAATAAAACAACAATAACTTAACTTTGTTGACTAAATGGACAAATACAAACTAACCTACACTTAATGAAAAAAAAATTAATATTATAAATTATGAATTTAGAAAAAAATGACATAAAATAGATGCTTACATAAACGAAGATCTACTAATCGAAATTGAACATGTTAAATATTTAGGACTAACAAAAGACAGAAAATTGACATGGACAACTCACATCAATAATTTAATTAGCAAAATAACAACATTATCAAACAAAAGGTAAAAATATTTGTCTATCAACCTCCTAAATTAAATGTTGCTTTTTAACATTTAACTCATATTTAAGTTTTTTATTTTAAAATTAAGGAAATATATTTTTTTCTTTTTTTCAATGTTTTATTGTACAGTACTTGAAGTTCTTTTGTTAAGTAACTTAAAAACCTTATTTTATAATTTTCTTCACCATATTATATTATGTATGTGCGTGCGAGTGAGGGTGCGTGTGCGTGTATATGTATGTGTAATTATACATGCGCGCGCACGCATGCTCATTTGCATGCATATATCTATGCACTTATTTATACAAAAATGTTTTATATATCTTCATTTATTTTTTTAATATATGTGTATTTTGTACTTAAATTATGAATATTGTAATCCCACAGCAAGCACAAGAGGTTGCTTCTTTTTTGGCGTGGTATTCCGTTCCGTTTTTTGTTTCTGTACTTTTGCTTTATTATGTATTTCTTTTTGTTAATATGTTGTAACTTTATATTATATTAAATAAAATAAAATTTAAAAAAAATACGAGTAAGTACCTACTCAATCAAATAAATTACGTTTCAACTCCATAAGTACTTCAATAATATATTTATTTAAAATGATTTACTAAGATTAATTATTTATTTTTTACGCGGAATATTAATTCTAATGACAAATTCGGCGATAACGGTAATCAATGCAAAAACCCTTGTCTGGATTATTCGTGGAATCCAATATCTCGTTACAAAGACACAAGCTTATATTCCAGCTGCATCTGAAGGTGGCTCTACACGCTGGCTAGTCCGTTCGCCAGTACGTTGGCAAATACGTATTGGCAAGTGTTTGAGCTGGCACACGCGCTGGCTCATGCGCCGGCGTGCGATCCGCCGTTTGTCCGTTTTTCAATACAGATTACAGGGCGCTGGCGGAATGCATGTCAACGCGTCCACACGTTGGCCCAGCTTTTAGTACACCAGAGAGGGCGCGCGTGATTTTTTGTACGCTTTAGACGTCCGCACATTGGCCTTTGGCCCGCACGGACAGATACTGAACGGCTCTCCATTCGCCAACGTGTGGGCAGTTTTGTGTTTCCGTTGCTAATACGCACGCCAGCGTACTTCAAATACAAAAAAAAGGAGATAGCATATCACGATACACATGCAATAATTCATGGAAAAAAAATATATGTATACATCTCTCTTTAGATCATATGTATTTATATAATTAGTTACTATAGATACGAAACTAGTTGGCAGTTGTAGAAATTTTTCATTCGAATAAATTAAATAACCGAATGCATTCGATTGTTTTCATTCGAATGAATCATCTCTATAACTATTTTTTTATTTAACTTTTTGTGCATAATGTTATTTGTACATTGGCGGGCTTATTGCCAAATGGCAATTTCTTCCAACCAACCAATAAAATAAAAGTTTTTTTTTTATAATTCAAGTCACATATTCAATAGAATTTTTTTTTAAAAAGCTAAAGATATATAAAAATAGAAATAAACGTATTTGTTTATAAATTACCTTAAATCGAAACTATTACTCAATGGGAAAAGGGAAAAAAGATGAAAAAGGAAAGGAGGAGATAGATAATTATCTACGTGTTCCATAAATTGGATTGTATTTACGAATGAAATGATATAGCTGAACTGATTTTCGCCATTTTCTTTGCGCTTGTAACGGGTCTGTTTGATTATAGACGCCATTACCTTGCTATCATTTTTTATCAAATTATCACAAATTTTAAGAATAAAAACATAACAAAATTTAAAAGTAGGTAGAATTTTCTACGTTCCTTAAAACTTCGGGGTGACCTTAATCTCCTACTGGGTTTCCATCGAAACCTTGCCTACATAACATACCAACTAATGCCTACATAATTTTGCCCTTGTATGTTTTCATAAACTGTTCGCAATATCGAATTTCTTACACACAAATTTAGTATCATATGTCACGGATCAATATCGTCCATTTAAAGTTTGGTTCGTGCCGAATATTTTTTTAAACATGTAGGTACTTATATAAGTAAGAAGAATCTAATTAATATTTACGTAAACATTATCCTTATTTATACTAAAAAGGTACATAACATGTAGGCCATTGCATTGGTAAAACAAGTATTGCAGCTTGACCACGATTATTTGTTACATAAATGCAAGATTACCATACGTTTGTACAATGTTTGTCTAAAGCGTTTATTCCTAAATGCATAACATACAAAATGATCAATATGAATACTTATACAAACATATAAAGTTTATATTTGAAGCACTAAATTTGTGGTTATTCATAAAATAAATAAAACAACTTTGTTTTTAACCACTAATTTTTATTTTTCACCGACCGGTTTCAAAGCAAACAAGCTTCTTCGTCAAGGTTTACGTTTATACATATTTATGGACTTTGTCTTTGGTATTTAGTGAACATGATAGAAATAAAAAAAGGAATCAATTCATTAGTTACGTAAACCTTGACGAAGAAGCTTGTTTGCTTTGAAACCGGTCGGTGAAAAATAATAAAAAAATTAGTGGTTAAAAACAAAGTTGTTTTATTTATTTTACTTATAAAAACGTTTGGCAAATAAATAATAAAAAAAAAAACATTTTACTCCCAGAAATTGCTACTAACTCGTTTGCTCGGTAAAGTTGGGTGGATACTTATTATTTTCTTGTTTTTAAATTTATTTTGTTTTGATTCTCAGGTAAAAAAAAATGCAAAAGGAAATCAAAATAAGATTAGTCGACCTCATGGTGTCATGGTCGGTGCGCTTACCTGCCATCAAATAAATAAAAGAAATAGAAAAATTAATTATATTACGATAAAGACCATTCCAGCCTATGGTATTGTATCGTGAAAACGGCCACCGTGTAACATAAACAAATTAGGTACTTGTAATATTATTCTATGTACATGTATACTTTGAATGCCTCAAAATGTTTGCAGACAAGTAGTAAACTTTTCGTCATAATTTTATAACATTATTAGTACTTATAATATTTTGAGTTGCCCTTGTTAGGAATCCGGTTACTCGTGAATATTTACGACTAAAGAAGGCTTTTGATCAATACTTCGTAACAAAAAGATTGGTAAAAGATTACTTTTCGTTGGCCGCGATTTCGGTAGAATTTTATAAGAAGCATCCTATTTAGGGACATGAGACAGTTAGAATGTGCACATCGCAGTCACTTGCATTCCATTCAAATAGCATTTAAGTGTGCGTACTAACAAAAAAACGTGTGTTTACGGGGTTCCCCGACAGGGACTAACATTCTTAATAATAATTATGGATAACTTATATAGCGCCATTTTCGTAATATAATACCTCAAGGGCGCTTGACAAAGTGATTATATAAAGATATAAATTAAATTTTAACTTTAACTTTTTAATTTAAGAAAAATAATGTACTTTTTCAAACTACTTTTCCACCACATGCTAAGAATTTATTCAAATGATTCAGAGAACAAGTGGGTTTTAAGTTTCTTTCGAAACATCACTTCACTCTCACAGTTTCGGATTTCTGCTGGGAGAGCATTCCATGCCGTAGGGCCTGCGACCGCAAATGCACGTTCGCCGAATTTAGTGCGCTGTTTGCGTAGAGGTATAATAACTTTTCCTTTCGACGTAGATGTAGCTGATCTAAGCGTAAGACGTCAGTCAGCTAGTTCATCTGGAATGCAGAGTTCCCTTAGATATTATGGAGCAGAGTTGTGCAGTGACTTATACATAAGCCAACAGAGTTTGTATTCCACCCTCTGTGGAAAACGTAGCCAGTGCAATTCCCGAAGTAGTGGAGTGATATGACCGAATTTAGAGATTCCGAAAATAAGTCTCGCTGCGGCATTCAATACAGCCTGTAGGCGAGTCATTTTATTCATCGGTAGACCTGCGTAGATTTTTATAGGCTATTAAACATTCGAACTTCGAACGCACTGGACTTGTCACTAAATTAGCAATTTAAAGCCATAGTATATATTATACCCATTTCATCCGATGGTAAAAATCCACACTGCACGATAAAATTACACAGGAGGATTAAAATTGATTGTATTATTTTTTAGATTTTTTTTTTATATGATATAAATAATAATTATGATTTACCCAAATATTTCAATTTTAGGGTCATTTTCAACGAGTTGTTAATAACTCTACTACTACTACTACCATCACGCCATTTCCCCGTAGGGGTAGGCAGAGAGAATGGACCGCCACACACGTCTATCATACAATCCTAGCCTCTTCCACATTCATACATCTTGTCATACATGCCCTTCGGTTCTGTCTGCTTTTGACATGACCAGACTTAAGATTTTGGTTTATCTGATCATGCCACGTCTTCCTTGGTCGTCCTCGTCTAACGTTGCCGTTCATTTTTGCCATATACACTTGTTTTACCATTCTCTCGTCGTCCATTCGTTCTACGTGACCAAACCATAGAGACCCTTTCTTAATCTTATCAATTATACTTGTCTCAGATTTACACTCTCGCCTGATTTCGTCATTCGTAACCCAATATTATAAAATAATAATTAATAACTCAATATTATAAAATGGGAATCAGGTTGGTGTAAAGTGGGGTTCAAACCTCGGACCTCTGATCCGCGAGTCCGCAACACTAGCCACGGGACCGCAACCCGAATCTTTATTAATATTTTTATTAATTAATATTAGGCAGCAAACCGCACTTACCAGTCCCTACGCCACGAGGCCGACTAATCTCCACCACTAAATAAATACATATTTCAAAAATAAAATAATATGATAAATATCAATCCGCCCAATTTAACCGCATCGAGTGGATGTGAAAAATATGTATGAAATGAGCCACAAGGAATGCTGCTTGCATTCTCACGCGGGTTATGGGATTCAGTTTATATGTAATATCATATATATATTTATTAATTTATTTTAAAGAAACATATTCAACGATGATTAAATTGCGTAATAAAAATAAGGTTTAAAGACAGACCAGCGAAGTTTCTAAATAAAAATCATACATATTAAATTATGGTACATTTTTGATGTGTGCGTGCGTATATAATATATATATACAGTGGAGCCTCGTTAATCCGGACCCCTAAAATCATAGGGGGGTCCAGATTAACGAGGTGTCCGGATAAGATAATATGGGAGAAAAATTATCATTTACACATCAAAATAAAATCACAATAATTTGTTTCAATATGGTGTTTTATTTATATATTTATACATACATATACCTTTCTATCTACATACAAGCCTATTTATTATTATAGGCGCTACACAAAGTCCTTCGTAGTCTTTTGATTACTATTTGTTAGTGTTCGATCAGATTCACTGCGCATTCTTCGAAGCAGAACTTGAGTGCTCATATTATTATCATCAGCCCACTGCAAAGCTGCGTTAAAAGCCTCTACAGCGTGTCTGTTACTTTTTTTTTTCTTGACTGGTTTCTGCTTGCTCAGCGTCATCTCCATTTTGGGATTCGAGTGCAATGATTTCTTCGTCGGTTAGTAAATTCTGATTTCTCAATTCTTCTTCGTCTTGATGAGCTTTGAATGAGCTTTTTCTGCTAGAATTTCTCCTGAAATTGGTAGATTCAACTGTCTTTGCTGTAAAATCACATTTTCCACATCTGGATTCTCAAGCTTCTGCAATGTCTGTCTGTTTCCTGGTCCACGCTCAGCGTGGCTTACAATTTACAAAATGCAGTTTTTCGCTATTGCGGGATAACCGACACCCCGATCCAGCATTTGAGTCACTTCCAGTTTATTTTGTTAAGTCGGTGTTACGTGTTTACGCGGTGGTACCATTTTGAAGAAAAAACAGCGTAATCAAACGATATTAAGCGTAGCACGATCGACGAGAGAACAACATATAAAATAAGTCACGGCACAGCACAGCACACGCGCGTCCTGCTTGAAATATGTGGGTTGACTGAGACATATGGCCACTCAGGGGATGGCGAGTGTGAGCGGGTAGGGAGGGCTTGTAGTCGTCCGGATTACCGCGATCACTGGGCTAGGTGGGGTCCGGATTAGCGCAGCTCTACTGTATATATATATATATATATACGCCGCCAATAGTTAAATAAACCACTCAACGGAGCGGCTAGGCTGTTCATTAAATGCCGGCATTGAACTGAATGGCTAGGCTGTTCGTTAAATGGATTAAGATAACTTAACGTTTAACTTGTTGGCTAGTTGTAAGCTAGCCCTTTAGAAACTGCCGAACCAACAGCCACCGGGGTAAGTTAGGATCGGTTGGATGTTTAATGATAAAAAAATACTTTTTTATTTTACTTAGACCTAAGTTTAGTAAAATAACTGTTTTTCTTATTATTGAAGATAACCCTAACTTCACATAAGAATAAATAAAACAATTAAGCGACGTTAAACCCTTTCGTCAGACGTTCATTCAACGAACGTCCTAGCCATTCAGTTCAATGCCGGCATTTAATGAACAGCCTAGTCGCTCAGTGTAGTGGCAGATTTAACTATTTAGCGGCGACAATATATATTTATGTATTTATTCACATTCACATATATTGGGATATCGTGTCCCAACACTCGATTGCCTTTTTATTTCAAATCTTAAATAGTGCATGCATAAACATAATATTCTTATGATATACTATTGACGATATTCCTACGTGTGCTCTAATACTAACATTGTGAT
Source organism: Micrasema longulum (assembly GCF_059751315.1). Lineage (NCBI taxonomy): Eukaryota > Metazoa > Arthropoda > Insecta > Trichoptera > Brachycentridae > Micrasema > Micrasema longulum. The sequence goes on from NW_028277523.1 coordinate 956,025, forward strand.
AAAAATATCTGTACCTTAGGGGATAAAACACAGGAGTCCGCTTTTTGCCGTTTTGAAGATAAAAATGCAGAAATTATCGTAGTAAGCTACTCGTATTTTATACGTGAATAAAACAAACAACCACTGAAAGTTCACTTTCGTCGTACAAATGCTTTATTAAGTAAAAATAAAATTCTGAAGACCACTTAGTTTTAATTTTTAAAAAAACCCACGTAGTCACAGATGCGCTTTTTTAATATGTATGATTATTATGAAAATAATAATTATTTTACTTTGACAATGCTTTATAGGCATAAATTACCTCATTTGGTTTAAAAGTTGTGGTGTTTTGTAAATCGCACATCACAAAATCTTGTTTCCTGAACATTTCGTTCAAAGTGACTCCCGTGGTTTATCCTGTAAACTCTAAGGTATAATATACCGATATGTGAAGAATGATTTTTTCCAGAAGTACTTCGAATAAATAATGTTAGTTGATCCAGAGAATGCGCACGGTACGGTTTTCATACTTATTAAATTTGTATTGGGTACATATATTTTGTGAATTTTAAAAACATTTTCATTCTTGTAATTTTTTAACATTTGCACTCTCCCACTTGTTCAGCTTGTATATATACATACACGTACTTTTTAAACCTTTTTTTTCTTTTTTGTTCTTATTTTTTCTTTTATGTATGTGTATATATAATTTTAAATTCATTTCCATACCTTGTATTATGTTTATTTTGTAATTTTTTGAAACTTTTTCACTCCGTTTTAATTTGTAATATATCATTATTTCTACTGTAAATAATGTTTTAGTTTAAAATATAAAAACGTCTGTAAATAAATATTGTTATCTGCGTTTCCCTAAATTAGTTTTTTACAAAAACTCCTAGGAAATATTACAAAAAAATATGTATAACTTGTTTTCAATTTAAGTAAAAAAAAAAAAAATATTTATAATTTTTTAAACACACAATATATATATGTCTATTTAGTTTGAATATTGTTTTTATTTTCTTTATATTTTTTTTGATATAATATTTTTTTACGGCCTTATAAAAAAAAATGGAATTTTGTGACTTCGCCTTTCCTTTTCGGGATTTTTAACTGATAATAGAATCGAGTCTCAAACGCTCGTTAGGGATTCTAGTTCTATTACACTGCATTCTTCATCCGCCCGGACGCATACACTGGAAGTCTTGGTAATATATTATTAAGTAGAATAGCGAGTGCTGCGCAAATTTAGTGTATGCAAGAGTCACCCTGGTGGATGAAGTTAAATGTGGGCGGGCTCGGTATTGATTTCGGCGGGAGCGTGGGGTGTGGGCGGAGAGCCACCCTTGCGTGGGCGGGGGGCAACTGCGTCACAGAATAACTTTCCCCATTCATAGTCAGCCGCAGCGCCGTAAAGGCTATTAAAAGTTTCCGCTTAGAAAGCCAAATTGACAAGTGTGAGAGATGTAGGACGTAGGTGAAGGCAGTGAATGGACAAAACACTGATGTGGTTATCGCATTTGCTTATATCAACACTCAGAGGTCCCCGGTTTGATTCTCGTCAGTTCGTCGTCCATCATCCCAGATAATGGATGCTGCAATGTTGTCCAAACTTATCACAATAGGTAGTTAAGACCTTGCTTGATCATAATAGTACAAGCGATAAGGGCAATAAATGATAACAGAACGCAAAATGCGGTGATCTCTTGAATGAGATTTCTCTTTACTAAGGTAATGCAGGGATGTTCTTATAAAGGTGTCAAACTTGCGGCATGACGATTATTTGTGCGGCCCACAACAGCCGACTCAGCCAATATGAAGTCAAAAGCCACAACTGTTAGCCACGTGGCGTGAAAGGAAATAGATCTCATGTCAAATCCAGAATTAATGACATTCATCTTGGGTCAGATTTAAAAGCTGTCACTGCAAACGAAATTTCTTCCGAAGCGCAACGCAGGAAAAATAGCAGCAGAGAAGAGATGTCAAGAGTCAGGAAGAATATAACAGTACGAACGGTGAGTTTTTAGATTGGTAAGCTACGAAAATTCTGATAAAATGTCCATAGCGGTAGTATGACACATAAAAAACAAGTCTATTTTATATATGATAGATAATCCATAACAAATGGCACTAGCGGCTAATAGTTACAGTAAAAATATTTTCTAATGTAGCACAAACATTTGATTTAAAAAAATGCATTTAAAAAAATATATATTGAAAAAAAAACTGGAACCCGCCCTAGTCAATAGAAAGCAACGACTCATCCGTGCGGCTATTTCATGCTTTAGCCCGAGTGTCGAAAAAGTCATTTATAAAACTATTTAATTCATTAGCATACCGATGCATCTTTGTTTAAGTCTGACTATTATAACTTGTCTTGAAATAAAACACTATTTCTTAGTGAATGAGATAAAAACTAAATAATTTAAAAGGATTCCTTGCCGAGTACGATAGTTCACTATACAAAACATAAATTACGTATTAAGAATCATTGTTTCATCGATTTTTATATATATATATATATATCACATTAATATTCACGAAACGACATAAGTCATACAATTTATAATTCTTTATATATATTTATCCTTAACACTTAACACTAGTAACGTTTTTATCGTAACTCAAACTTAATTTTTAAAGTTTAAATGGATACTGAAAAATAACCTAATTTTCAACTGTCATCGTCTGCACAAATACATTTTATAAATCATGTACTTATATTTTATTTTTGTTCAGCAAATCTTTGGTTTTTAAAACCCACTAAAAGATTTATACCGATACGCTAATATTATGGATTAAAAAATCAATTCGTTATATTATTTATTTTACAACCAATTCACTTTCAAACCACCGAAACTTATTAAATATGATCAAGTATTATTAATTATTGTAACTTCCGTATTAAGACATAGAAAATATATTCATTGTCTCTTTCTCACACATAACGAGTGAGTATAAGCCACCTCCATTGGACCGTTGTAAGTCAAACAGATTTATTTTAAAGAATGATAGCCCTTAAGCTAGGGTTTCCTAGGACAGCGGTGCCCGTATTTTAACGGCCGTAGTGAACGGTGATGCAGTGGACAGCCGTCGTAAAGGTGACTAGAGTGTGGTTTTCTAGGAAAACGGTGTTATCAACACCATTTAACACCGTTTTCCTAGGAAACCACTCTCTAATCACCTTTACGATGGCTGTCCACTGCATCACCGTTCACTACGGCCGTTAAAATACGGGCACCGCTGTCCTAGGAAACCCTAGCTTTATGAAGAAGTGTTGAAAGACTAAATTGAATTAAGGAAAGCTGCAAGATTTTACTGTAATCGAAAGTGTAACTTTTCGAACACGATTCTAAAATTTTGGGTTTAAGACGTATTTAAATTCATGTTTTTTCTTCAGCAGAGTAATCTCGTGAAATCCAGTAGTAATAATTTTGACCGATAGAGGCGCAACTAGGTGGCTGTATGTAAAAAAGGAATATGATGTAAATTTACTAACCGAAGAAATGCAATGTTTTTTTTTTTGTGATGTGTTTTTTCCTAATAATAATGTAACATAAAACATTACTTTCGATGACATAAAACATTACTTTCGATGACAAAAAAAATATGGCAAGCTGCAAATAATCGATTATGAGGAGAATTCGCCCCTGGAATATAATCATATTATTCTTGTTTTTTTATGCTAACTGTCTATACTTTTCTAAATAAAACGATGTTTCTATGAAAACGTTGAAAGTTTTCTTTTTTTTTTTAAATATATTAGGTACAACAGAGATGGAGAACATTTTAGAAAAATAAATATGCTTTTCTTTTCTGATTTTGCGGCCCACGTATATTTAAAACTTCCAATATTTGGCCCTGCCATCATTTGAGTTTGACACGATTGGTCTACAGCACCTAGCTAGAAAAGAAAAACCCACTTACGCGAAATATAAACCTTATTTAAACGAAGTCAATATTACTCCCCATATATAAAAAAAATACGTCAACGTCGGCAAGACGTGCTCAAAACACACGGCATTATAACAATCCAAAAAAATATATATTATGTTGTTAGTGAAAAGCTCCCAATTTTTTTTATAACATAAAAACTACATAAATATCATCGGTAATAAATACAACGTAACTATGAATAAAACATATTACAACAGAGATGAATAACATTTAAGAGAAGGTAATATAGAAGTCTAGGCATCTACAGGGCTTATGACCTGTCAATGGCTGGTTTAAGTGGCCACTTTACACACTGTGTAACATTCACCATTCTGCCTATATTTGAACATCTATATTCCTTCAATTCTTTCATCTGTTGATGTTTGTGAAGTTAAAGAGCTGAAACCTTTATTTATGCGGGTGAGATTCATCTAATGAGGAAGTTCAGTGGTTTTAAAAAAAAAATTTATTTGTTAATATTCTGTTAAACTAAGTAAAATTTATTTTTAAATTTTTTTATATATCGTATTATCGGCGCTACGATTTTTCAAAGTTTTATATTTCTGAAATAACTCCGCGTGTAACGTCAGAGGTTCATTTCCGCTTATTCTCATTCAGTTCTTTCCATTGGTCCAGAAGCGACAAGCAGACCAGAAATCTTCCATAGCTCTCAGATCATAGGTTGATTCACATGAACCAGTGACGTCATTTAAAGTAAGTGCGTTTTTATCAAAATATTTTTTATTATTTTTTCTGTACATTTTCAAGAAACTTTGCCGTGCAATTTAATGCTCTAATTTTTACCCCGTGTAAGAAAAAAAAATTGTGTCCAATTTCCCGTAGAGCTGAAGTTCCTCATTGAATTATTTCACCATTTTGGCAGAGGATCCTAAAAAGCGTTCTCTTAATATATTACTAATGATTTAATCAACCAAAAATACCCACAGAGTATCAGAATACCTATCATAATTTACAGAAAAACCAAACTAATATGCTAGAAATTATAATAAAATCCAACTAGGGGAGAAACAAACCCCTGGGGTAGGCCCTAGGGGGAAAGAAAATGGGGTGGAATCTCAACGTCTGCCACTGACAACAGCCGGCACACGTCTCGCCATGGCCTACGTCACCGTATAATCGTGTGGTTTGTTTTCGATTTTCCCAGACTAAGAAAAACAAGAAAAATAATACTTAAATGAAATCCACACTTATTTTCTAGTTTGTTTATATACGCAATTAATATACTAAAGGTAATACGCAGTTTGATATAACCAATTAAAATAATATACCGCCTGGGTTTGGAATAAGTAAATACTTTTCCGAAATCATTAGAATGATGAAAACCAAATATTTCTCAATTATGTGATGCTTTCAATATTTTATTTATTTATTTAATATATCTATAAACAAAGATTCCACTGTATTTAACTCATTTAGTTTTCTAAATGGTGTCTAAAAACATTAAAAAAAATAACAAGCAAAATGTACATTCTTCAGATTCTAGTTCCCGGGACATTCTGACAGCTTATCCAAATGTCAAAATAATAAAGCGACTTGCGATGACGCAATATAACGTCCGGCAACTGCTGGCGTTGCTGTGTATCCACCGGCATGTTTTTTGTCGATACTACCAAAGCCCCAATTTTTTTTATAACAAAAAAACTACATAAATATCGTCGGTGATACTGCAATACGGCGTAACTATGAATAAAACATTTTGGCAGAGGATCCTAAAAGCATTATCTTAATATATTACTAACGAGCTGAACCCGGCAATGCTTCGCTATTGCTAGATTTGAGGACATTCTCGTATATATATATTAAATGAACACAATTCCATATATTCCAATCAGATTTTCTTAAATTCCTTATAATTTCTACCATTATTTTTTTTTTACTGGATTTTTGGTACCTAATATTAAAATAATAGCAGGTGACATTCGATACATTTTTGAAAATAGCATTACTACAAAAATACACCCCTGTTGGTGAGAAAAGCAAGTTTGACGAATGAATTATTTTATGTTTTGGTATTCAAACATAAAGTACCTAGGAACATCAATATTTGAAAACGAATTATTTAAAATTTTGGAATTCAATCATAAACAAGTACCTAGGTACGTACTTACCAATGAAAAGTTACACCATCTTTTTTACGTTTATCCAAACGGTTTTCACTAAAGATTTTTTAGTAAAGTTTTGTGAGTATACTTAATTATGTTTAATATTAAGAAGAAACGCGGTCCGACTTTTCTTCATACAAACGTATTCCCGTATCTTTTCTCTGGATTATGGCACTAGAGCAGTGTTTTTTTATTTACAAACTATAGATATTTACCATCGACGTGTCCCTATTGATTCGTTTTATAAGAAATAGTTTATTATAGAAAATAGAACCATCCAAAAACCCGTTAAAAAGCGCAGTTTTATCTGCTGTCTTCGGGCGCTTCAGGGTATATATATATTTATATTATTGGATGTTAATGACTTTAAATGATGAAAAGGGATCTCGTGCGGAATGTGGGAAGTATAGCGCATCAGTCTTCTGAGTTCTGTCGGTAAACTGTACAGGAAAATTATAATTGAGAGGGTAAGAAAGGTAACGAACGATAAATCGTGGGACGTGCAAGGAGCCTTTATGAGTGGACGTGGATGCACGGATCAATTTTTTGCGCTGCGAATGCTAACGGAGAAGTTTTTGGCAAAAACTTAGAAACTATTCTGCGCATTTGTTGATTTGCAAAAAGCGTATGATAAAGTAGATATGATGAAATTGTGGGGCGTGTTGGAAAGGTATGGAGTAAACAAACTTATACGTGCAGTATCATCTCTACGAGGAGAGTTCAGCGTATGTAATTTCAGCTTGTGTGTTCAGCGAGTTAATGGGAGATTCACGTCTTGGTTTGCGATCTCAAAAGGCATGAAACAGGGATGTGTAATGTCACCATGGTTGTTTAATCTATACATAGACAACTGTATGAAAGAGATAGAATGTATGGGTAAAGCAGCAAAAATGGATAATTTTTCAGTAAGCTGCTTGTTGTATGCTGATGATGCAGTTCTGTTAGCAAGCAACAACGAGGATTTGCAAAAAATAAGTCTATTGAATGTATGATGTATGCCTGGAGAGCGAATTGGCGATGAACGAAAGTAAGTCAAAAGTGAAGGTATTTGAAAGGGGAAGTGAGGTTACTGACTGCATAATAAATGTAAATAACGAATGTCTTGAACAAGTAGAAGAATTTGTGTATCTGGTAAGCATGTTTTCAAGATTTGGAAGAGTAGAAAAATATGTTGAAAGGAGAGTAAATGCGGGCAACAAAATAAACGGCGCACAAAGTACAGTAATTGCTAATAAAAATATGTCAATCGAAGCTAAACTGGCAGTGCACAACGATGTTTTAGTCTCAACACTTATGTATGGAAATGAAACATGAAACTGGCAGAGGAAGGATGAAAGCCGATAAAACGCGGTGGACATGCGATCTCTTAGACGAATGTGTGGGAAATCAATGTATGACAGGGTTACGAATAATGAAATCAGGCGAGTGTAAATCTGAGTTTAGTATAATTGATAATATTAAGAAAGGGTATCTGAGATGCTTTGGTCATGTAGAACAAAAGAATGGTAACACAAGTATATATGGCGAAAATGAACGGTTACGTGAGACGAGGACGACCGAGGAAGACGTGCCATGATCAGATAAATCAAAATCTTAAGTCTGGTCATGTCAAAAGCAGACAGAACCGAAGGGCATGTATGACAAGATGTACGAATGTGGAAGAAGCTAGGAATATATGTCAGGATAGACGTGTGTGGCGGTCCATTCTCTCTGCCTGCCCCTTCCGAGAAATGGCGTGATGGTAGTAGTAGTAGTAGTAGTAGTATTTGGATGTCAATAACAACAGTTGGAGAATAGTTATCTATCTCCATATCTTTCTTTTTTGTTTCTGAGTATGGAATCCGATACTGAGTTGTCATTTTCTTATATAAATGTTTGATCAATACTTAAATGAAGAAAGAAAAACGATTGATAGTCGCATTTACTCAGCGATTATTACCATGATCCACCATTTATTATGACAGTGGGGTAGGTATGGTCGCCAGACCTGGCTTTTTTTTTTTTTCATGTATCAATATGCCCCGTCACGAAAATCTTCGTAAACCGGACAAGACTGTCTTATTATTTTATAATCGGCGGCCTCCATGGTGTAGTGGTCAAGACGCTTGACTCACACTCGGAAGGTTTCGGGTTCGATTCCCGGTGAGAACACAAACATTTAAAATGTGATTTTCCTCAAGCCTGGGTGTTCTGTAATGTAATTCACTACTGTAATTGGGCCTCCTGGCCTGTTGTGGTGCAAAAAAAAAAAACATTTAAATGAAATGAAATGAAAAAAATAAAGAAATAATTTGGGAGATGAAATATGCAATAATGGATTACGTTATTTGATGCAGTTGTGAATAAACTTTAGCATGGGAAATTTATGGACATACGAAAAAAAATTACTCAACTGAACATTATTAAAAAGTCAATTAATAATAAATAAATAAATAAACATATGTACATGGGTGTGGATTGCACAAGATTAAAAACGCCTTTTCGGGCAGCAAACAATTGTTTAAAGCAGGGACATCGAATGCTAAATATATCACGTATATAAATTAATTAGCTCTATCAAGCTGTTTGTAATTATCGTTTCGTATACTTCTATGTAACACACCTCGCAACCCTAGGTGTACTGGTGGATTTTTTAAAGCTGGCGCGTTCGCAATACTTACACAAACGCGTTGTGTAGTATCTGTGAATAAGTTCATGGTATATGACATCGCACGGCATAAGCATTATGAGAATAATCTCTGTCTCTCTCAAGCTCAGACGCGCTTACAAGCGTGACATAGACAACTATTGCTTTGTTAGTTGCCAATGATATGGTGATAATGAGCTGGGTTGTGGTCCCGTGGTAGTATTGTGGACTCTCAAGCCAAAGGTCTAAGGTTCAAATCCCACTCTACCACAACTCGATTTCTATTTTTCCAGCACAAGTTATTTACGACTTTTAGGAAATGGTCCAAAAATTTTAATATTCGAGTAAATAATAATAACTCAAGTACATGTTTTACTTTTATAATAAAAATATATATATATATATATGTACACAGGATGCTTCTGCGTTCGTCTGAATTTCGCTGCGATTCTTAATAGTAAAAATATAATAATATGTATTCGATGGATTTAAAACACTGGTTTATAAATCGTGTATCGGTCGATTATCTAGTGCTGGCGCTTTCGCAAAACTCACACAAAAACATTTTGAATGTACAGAATATTAATTTTAAAAATCTTGAAATTATATTAAATGTTTTTAAAAATCTCTTTTGGATTAGAGCGAAAAAAAAATCACTTAAGAAAATGAAATAAATCTATTTATTTTTAAACACGCATTCGTTTATTTAATATTTTGTGTTCATTATAATAATAATTAATACAGTATGATTAAAATGCACAGTACAAATTATATTGGAGAAAATATGTATACACACTTATTGATAAACAATAAAAAGAGCACAATTTGGTCAAAATTTAATTTAACCTTTTTTTATTTTATTATTATATATATGGCCTAAGCCAATTACAACAGTTACATGAAGAAACATAAATGCAAGAAACTGAACAAAAAGAACATAAAACTATTTAGCAAAGACAAACAAGGGCAAAACAATAATTATATACAATATATTCATAAAAACGAAAGAACTAAGACTTCGAGCTAGACCATGCCAATCCAACTTCATCCCACACTGTTTAGTCGCGAAGAGATCTACGAAAAGTAGGAAGATCTATCCCAAAGAATTCCAAGTCGTGTGATGAATTGACTAATCTACACATTCTGGACATTGGGGCATAAAAACCAAAGTTGCTCTTAGAAGATTTTATAAATAGCAGATTTTGACTTCTGGTGACACGGTTGGGAACATGAAAAGAAATTGATTGCAACAGAGATGGTACATCACTTAAAGCATTAAGTATTTTGAAAATGCATATAAGGTCCATCACAGTTCTACGTCTCTCTAATGAAGACAGATTAAGAGATTGCTCTATTTCAAAAAAGGAATAATTACCCCTTTGTAATCCGAGCAACCATGCCACTTTTCTTAGAAAGTGGTGTTGGACAGACTCGATATAGTCAATATGAGTCCTGTAGAATGGAGACCAAATAGGAGAAGCGTATTCTAGGTGGGGTCCTGTAGATTTTAAATGCGTTTGTGAGTTTTGCGAACGCGCCAGCTTTACTTAAACAACCAGCAGGTACAAAACGCTGAGCACTTACTGCATGAACCGTTAGATAAGTGTTTTATAATCATAGGTACGTATGATAGTTAGCGTATTTGCGTTGTGCATCGTGCAAAATATTGAATTAGGTAGTTATTAGTTATTTTATTTGTGGGATTATATACGAAATGAACCATTCTGATGGCAGTAAATTTAACGTAACTAACTATTTATTTCTGCCAATGCACCAGGTGCTAACACAAGTTGTGACCATTTATTTTCCAAATGAAGAGAACGAGAGGACACAACAAAAAAATACAACAAATTAAATCAATACTGTATTCTCCTTCATTACAATTACAACTAATTAGTCAATAATTCATAGCATCTTCATCGTAAACTATAATATCGCGAGCAGCGTTATTCCCTCGATTGAATGCGAACAGAAAGAGGTGTCGAAAATGCTCACTTTTATTCACTTGACATTCCATTTTTGAAGCAAATAAAATACTATATGTAACGTACCATACAAGGTAACACAATATTTATAGAACAGAAAAAATCTTTCAAATTACTTTCTTTAAGTTTGTATTTAATAAACACCTCGTGGTGTAATGGTCAGCGCGTTTGCATACCATGCAAGAGGTTTTGGGTTCGATTCCCGGCATGGTTGATACGGATTATTTATTCAAAAGGGTGTTTTCACACTACAATATTTCATAGTCCCTGGACTGGTACCTGAAGAGAAAGACTGATCACCTTACCTTCATGTAACAAAATTGATCGAGATATGCTGCGATTGGTGTACCAATCCAATGCCCTATGCACCATTAGGTGCGGAAAGGGAAGGATGATGATGATACAATGAAAGTCGCAAACTTTCAGCTGTCTGTCAAATTAAAATTCGTCTATAGCCTAGACACCACCTCTACATCTTAATATAAATAATGTAAAAAACGGTATGAATGAACAACCCGTGAAACGATAACACAATTGTCGAAGGAAATTTCTTAATCTTTCCATTATGTTGTATCCCAACTCAACAGAGGGCTCTTGGCCTTACAGAGTTAGGGATACGTTATTATTTGTTTGTAATATGTATCTTTGTACGAATAAATAAATTATGCTACGTGTATAATGGCTATGTAGGATTTAGGTTTCTGGGTGTTAGTTGGAGTTCCTGCCCCAGTTAGAGATTGACATAAAAGACACGAGGTTGCTGTTTAATGCGCATTTATTACGTGGCGAATAAGATACAGCACTTGGTTGTGTGGCACGAGCGTAGCGGCGATGATGGGTAGAAGTAACTGCACTGATCTTGTTGGGCTGACTGAACGAGCTGACTGACGTTGGCTGCGTCCTCTGGTCTCTTTATAGACGACGTTCCTTTGGAGTTTATTTCTTCATGGTAGGGACGATGTGAATGTACTGTAGAACGATTTTTTTATATTTTTTTTATTTATTTAACTTTTTGTACATAATGTTATTTGTACATTGGCGGGCTTATTGCCAAATGGCAATTTCTTCCAACCAACCAATAAAATTAAAGTTTTATTTTTATAATTCAAGTTACAGAACATATTCAATAGAAAAAAAAAAAGATTAAAAAGTGAAAAATATATAAAAATAGAAATAAACTTATTTGTTTATAAATTACCTTCAATCAAAACTATTACTCAATGGGAAAAAGGAAAAAAGCGGAAAGAGGAAAAAGGAAAGGAGGAGAGATTAAGGAAGAGAAAGGAGATGTTTCTTCAGACGTGATTTAAACAGAGATAATGTAGTAACATCTTTGATGGTGGATGGGAGATGATTCCACAGTCGAGCCGCATGGACACTATATGAGTTAGAGAAGAAAGAGGAGTTGTGTATGGGTATTAAGAGAGTGCCTTGAGAATGAGAACGAAGAGGTAAACCATGAACTGATAAGCGTTGAAATTTTTCACACAGGTATATAGGAGCGTTAGGACTATGAAGTACATTGAACAGAAGTGAGAGGGAGTGATAGTCTCTCCGCTAGAACGATGCCCTCCGATTTCATGTGAAATACTCAGAGTTGCATTTTACGAATGTATTGGATTCGATAGAAAATGATGACATTGCATCGTCGGACATTAGTCTATTTTAGGTGAACTAATTTAACACGTGTAGACATCGACTATGGACTATGCACCCTACAGCTATTTCTCATTTACTTTTTTGATTTTTCTTTTCTCTTCCTGTAACCACCATATACCTGAAAGTCCGTAATTGGCATCATATTTTCATCTTATATTTACATCCTGATTATATTATGTTTGTTGACTACACGATTTCTGCAATACAATATAAATATATTTTTTCAAAGGTGTCTCAGACAACAAAAAGTAAGAGATTAACTAGACATGTTTAAATGTGTCAAGTTGAACATGGTTCATTGTTGAATACAAACCCATGATATAATTATTTTTTAATGTACCTACTTATTATGGATTTAAAAAATATAAATGTTTAACCAAAACGCGTACATTTTAGCTTGAAAAAGGCAATAAATATTTATATAATAATTGTTCGTTAGTATCTACTACTAATGTATGTATTTGCATCATTAAAAGAACCTGATCTTTATCACTGTGGAAGTGTGATTTGTAATTCACGAGGGTCAAGTCATGTTTGTTATTTCTCTGTAACGGTAAATTCGATACAATATTAGACAAGTCGCTTGGACTAAGGTTCATACGTATTACATTATACAAAGGTTCATTAGAACAAAGAAATATAAAAACTAAGGGATTTTTATCCGAGTGAGTGATTTCCATATGTACGATCTTATCGAGCTGGTGAGAATATAACTAAACTAAAATGATGTTAGAAATAAATATTGAATAATTAGAAATGATATTATAATAGATTATTATTAATTATTTACAGAAGTGTTTTTCATAAACAATCTGTGAAACTAAAAAAATGCCCTTTTCTTTATCTATTTCGTTCTTCAACAATCCCAATACATCTTGGTATAAAAAAAAATACTTTTCGCGAACTCGCCCATAACAAACGTCGCGTCTTCGTGTTTATTTTTGCGGCGCTCACGTGTGAACTACAGCAGAATTTTCACTGTCCCAGCGTCATGTCCTGCGCGGTCGAGGCTGTGCACAGGGCTGGGACTTTACACTAGAATAACGTTTTTTACAGAGTGAATTTCGTTTATTGTTGAATGACGTTATAGTTACAGTCTCGCGCGAAACCGGTGGCGGCGGCGATGGTGGCGGAACCGAACGCTACAAGTAAAATGTACAAACATTCACGGTAGGCATAGAAAATGATAATGGTGACCCAGTAACAATGAATGCTTTCCGGGTGTAAAATTCGGGCCAAACATGTAGAGGAAGGTCGTCAGGTTTCATTGATCGACGCCGAAGATATAAATGTCAGCTTCACAGCACTTCAATGCAAGTTGAATGGAAAAGATAATGAATTAAAGAAGTTCAAGTCAGGTGTAAGTGGAACGGTTAATGTATTCAGGAAGTGATCGTTTCCTGTTTCTCCTGAGACCATGCCGCGCATAAAGTGCCGTGATCAGAGAAAAGAGATTTTAGCATGTTTCATAGATTATGAAAAGGCATTTAACGGGGTTTTTATAATTGTATAATTTGATGGAAATGTTGAGGGAGTGTAATATAGACACCAAAGATCAATCTATATTGGTAACAAACAGCTGAAATCAGACGCGGAAACGAAATATCAGATGCAATACCCATTCAGCGGGAAGTGCGACAAGGTTATATCCTGTCCCCCTTGCTTTTTAACTTGTATTCTGACTATGTTTTCAAGTGTTTTTAAAGCGCTGAACAACGATGAAAGGGGCCTGTAAATTGATTAACCCAATCAATGCAATGTATGATTATTATTACTATATTTGTGATATATTTTTTCCTAATAATAATGTAATATAAAACATTACTTTCGATGTCAAAAAATATGGTAAGCTGCAAATAATCGGTTATTGGGAGAGCTCGCCCCTGACATATATCCGGGGATGCACTGTGTGTCACCTTGGTAACTGCTGCTGGCTGCTTGCCGCTAGTTACTATCTACGGGTGCCCTGCCTTCTGAGTGAACTCGTTTACCCACTTATGCGGGTATCTTCGCATTCAATGTCTCGTGCATGTGTCGCTTGTATTAGTTTCCGGATTTATTTGTGCGGAAATATCGACTTTTCACTCGATTATCCGAGAAATCGCAACTTTCTGCTTTTGGAAATTTTTACATCACAATCACAAACACATGGTTATGTGGCAAAATGGAGAGACATTTTTTCTTATATTGTGATTTAAAAAAAACAGAGCATTACTAGTTTCCCTCAGAAGTAAGCAGAAAGGATAGAACGTCACATTACCCTGTATTAAATACATTTCTTGCTTTCTCTTTATTTATAAATCTTCTCATGCACGCAGGTCGATTATTCCGACTTTTGACATGTCCATATTCGAGTATCTTTATTGCATTTTGTCATGCCGTGTCTTTCCTTGTCTTCCTTATTTTCTGCATCCATCTACATTCTCATCGTAAATCTTTTTAGCCGGTATTTTCCTGTCCATTTGCTCTATATGTACTAAGCAACGCAGAGCGCCCCTTGCATGATTTCGTCGATAATGTTTGTCTCAGCTTTGAATGTTGCATGGATCTCGACGTTTGTGAACCTATAGTAGATAGTTTTATGATTTTAGCGCACTGTTTACCATGTTTCCGGCACTCACTACCCTTTCAATATCATTATGTGTATTCCTTGTAAACATACTTCCCAGGTAAACAAATCCTTTTACCTGGGCCCCGATTACAATGGGAAGTTACCAGAGTTATTTTCGACTGTCTATAAAGAAAAACCGATATTTGTGCACGAAAATTAGTATATTTGCATGAACATCTAAAGTATCTTCACCGGTAACCTATAGTTGAACATGTTTAGAAGAAAAAAAATGTGTACATATTCTGCTTTTCATACAGCAAACTTAATTTTATTTTGTAGATAAAATCGAAGATAAATGTTAACTTCCCATTGTAATCGGGGCCCTGGGCTGGTATTCCGAACGGTAGAGTGCGCGAAGAGATCGCTCTGTTAGCGTGTATTTAGTATGTAAATACACGTTAAAAATGCGTTCTCTACGCGCGTAATTGCGTTCAGAATACCACCCCTGATTAAGAATATCTCCTTTCACAGTGATCTCACAATTAGTCATATTACAAAAATCATCAATTTGGATTTATCAACATTTGTTTTCCTGGCATATATCGCAGAAGACCTTTGTGGCCAAGGGCTGCAGATCCTTTTCATTGCTAGCAAGAAGCACAGCATCATTGTCATAGAAAAGGCAGCTGACACCTAATGATCGTAAACAATATTCCAATGATCGGCATAGACGACTAAGTACAGTAGAAAGTCGTTTATTCGAACTCCAGTCATCCGGATTGCCAAATATCCAAATCTTTATCAGAATAAAAATAATAAAGGAGAAGTTTTTAATTAAAATTTAATTGTGCAATTAACGTTGCTGGACGCGTTTCAGTAAGTTTTTAATGTGATTCCAATTCACTATATTATTTCAAAAGCAATAAAATCTGGCGTTACTTAATCCGGATAATTGGAGTTTTAATGTATTTATAATTCTCAAAAACCTTTAATAACATAGCGATACAGCTTTAACGTTACGGTTAGTTTTTGTACTCGTATTATTTATTAACGGGTTAAAATAAATAAAACAAAATGATATCAAAATACGGTATAATACTCGAATGTGTCTTTGGTCATTTTTGATACTGAAATATATAAATCAGACAAAATATTAAACGTTCAACGGGTTAAGCAGTTGCTAGCTTTAAATAACCTTTTCCATAGTTAGAGAAACTATCTACTCGGAATGTAAGTTATGTTTCCCAGGCTAGAAGATAGGAAAGCATTCTTCGTTATGAATGTCAGGTTGACATTTGGAAACGCTCCGACCATCGAACAATGGCCAGCTTGCAACACACCGAGTCTTGAGTCTTGTTTTGTTTTGTTTCATCACACCTCGCCGTTAATGTACGGAATGTATATGATTTATCAGATTGCCGAATGATCTCTATAACAGGGGCTAAGATTAACACGCTAACTTGAGACACCTCTGTGTTCATTTTTTAATAATTTATGGCAAACATTATTTCGTGGGTGTGTCATTAGAATCTTGAATCTCATCGTAAATTTTTTCTTGGGAAACATTTCTATAAGCTGATTTCTGGAAGTATACAGGTGTTCTTTAAACCCTGTCACCTCCGAAACCACGATGATCAGTGTAGACAAGAAGACATATTGGCATATTTAAAAAAATATTTAGAACAAATTTAAACACTCCCACACTACCAGAAATTAACTAGAGGATGGGTCATGGGGTCAATCACAAATTCTGAATTCGGGCAAAGAAATTTCAGGTTTCTGGGCCCCAAAAATATTTAATATGTTACCCAAAGATTGCAAAACCATGACCTGGATTCAATTTATTAAATTTGTAAAAAAAATGGTTACTGGGTTTAGGTCGAGAAAAATTTACTCAAAATACATTCCTAAATAATACGTTAATATTGTATAACTGTATAGTAAATTAACAAGTAGGTAGTAATTTTATTGATTATTTTTTGCATAAAAATGTCTGCATTAAAACAGGTTGTACCTAGTTAGGCAGACTAGACATGATCCAGAGAAATCTATTACCTAATTGTGTATGTAGTAGATAAAGTAATTGTTATTTTTGTTAATAAACTTTGATTATTATTATTATTATAAAGAAAAATTTAAAAAAACACACGGTTGCTTACTTCTGCATGGGAGAAGTGAGAAGAGCGCGGCCTTGCGGTTGTCAGCGTATCAGACTCCTCCCCCACTCGTTTCTCCCCTGCACGAGTAAGCAACCATTTGCTTTTTTGATATTTTATTTTTTTAAAATTTTATTCGTTCGTTAAATGATTTTAATGTGCCAATATGTCTTTTTACTCTTACTGATCATCGTGGTTTCGGATGTGACAGGGTTTAAAGAACACCCTGTATATAATCTAAATATACTGAAAGAGATCAGTTTGCACTGCTTTACGCACCCAGAAGCCATTTCAGCCAATTCACCCATTAATAGGGCAATTCGGTTGTCGAATACGGCTTCTGCGGATAATGTGGATCTATTTTTCTGTACATATTGGCAGTTAAGCAGCTATCTGCTTTCTATTCATCAATTTCTAACTTATGTTTACAGTCTGCATTCTCTTCAATCCGTGCCTCATGTCTGAGGATGGTGATTACGCCTGACTCCAGGCATGGCTCGTCTGTGGAAAGTCTACCTCCATCTGGAACGGTCTTGTGCTCTTCTATAGGCATTCGTCAGTGATGATTCTGATAACTCAGTGACTGTACCGCTCCATCTTGTCGGTTGACGTCCACGCGACCTTGTCCCTTCGACACTTCCCAGGAGAATAGTTTTCTCCAAACTATCAGAATCTCCCCTGGAAATATGCCCAAAGAACTGCAGGATTCTTTTCTCGCACATGGATATCAGTCTTTCTCCTATGTCCAGTTCCTGGAGAATAGATGCATTCGTACGTCTGTCTGTCCACGGAATCTGCAGCACTCGCCGTCAACACCACATCTCGAAAGCTTCGATTTTTTCTTTTCAGATTCCCTCAGTGTCCAACACTCCACACCATACATGAACACTGAGAAAACCAAGGCCTTCACCAGTCTCTTTTTGGTGTTAATGGTTATACTGCGATTCTTCCAGATCTTCACCAGCCGACTCATAGCACTTTTGGCAATACCAACACGTCACCGTATTTCACCTTCACACCCACCGCCATCGGTAATGAGAGAACCTAGATAAATGAAATTGTTGACTCTTTCTAAGTTGCGCAGTAAGGATAATGGCGCTACTTTATTAGCTCGATCGATGATCATAAGCTAAGTTTTGCTCATATTCATTGAGAGTTCCAGATCTAAACTAGCAGCATCTATTCGGTCAATTAACACAGTCTGAATTACGTGATAGGTTAAACAGCCCGTAAAGTAATGCAGACAATAATCAAAAATTGCCTTTTTATGTACAAAAAATACCTAAATATGTAACGGTTATATTTGACTATTTATTTAGTCCAATTCTTTAAATCTAGAATTTATTTATTTATTGTAACCAGTAAATCCACAATTTACTAACCTTAGATCATGCTCTTATTTAGTTGGGCGGCAAATTGTGAATTGTAAATGAAAAATAAACTACATATCGCTAAATTTGTTGCAACAGAAAGGGAAAACATTTTCGAGAGGAGAATGTGGAAGTCGAGGCATTTACAGGGCTTATGACCTTCATTGGTTGGTTTATGTGGCCATTTTACACAAATATCACTGGCCCAAAGCAACAGTGAGATAAACCCGAAAGTTCCGATTTTGAGATACACATGCAGATCGTCATCATCAGTGGGGCATCAGCCCGTAGTGAGCCTTGGCCCCTCCAAAATCTGTCTCCATTCCTCCCTGCACCCTGCGGCTCTTCTCCAGTCCGTCAGTTCAATTGCTCCAATGTCACCTTCCACATTATCCAGCCATCTTAATTTTGGTGCGCCTCCGCTTCGTCTGACTTCCGTGCACACGGCACATCATTCATTCTGTGCACACGGCCCAACCATCGTAATCTTCTTATTTAATTGTATTGTCCAATGTTGGTTTTGCCATAGTGCCTCTAAAAGCCGTTAAACTGTCTCCTCCATAGTCCGTTTCGGTTGCTTAAATGCCTAGACTTCCATATTTCCTTCTTGGAGGTATTCTCCATCTCTGTTGTAATTTAATTAATCTTAATGACTCCCGAGGGGGTGAAATCCTGTCTTTTGTCTACAAACATTTGGACAAACTCAAATATTGTAAATATTATTTTCTTTCTTTTGCTACTTTGTCAGATTATTTTAATGATCTTTCTAATAAAAGTAAACAATACTAACAAATTCCTAATGCTGACATTTCGAAGTAAAACAGATGAAATAAAACGATCCTATCTTCTATACAGCAAAATGATGAAGTTGGAGCAATTGTCGTCTCGGTCTATATATACCAGATTTAGAGAAAAACTTTTTTTACTTTAGTGCTACTAACAAAACAAGTCAATTAATACATAGGTATTTCCTCTGGTGCTTAGCAAAACTGTGTTACTGTTAACTAAATTAATTACGGTAGGTACGAGTAGAATAACCCTGTTTGATGATACGCTTTTGTTAATTAATTTTATCGGGTGCTAAAATGCAGTTAATGGTAATAATCTTGGGTCAGAAACCATAACATATGGTCGTTTTTGCGATCCATCATCTTAAAGGTGATTTACAATGATAGTGGAGTATTTTCGCGCGTAAAATGCGGTTGGCTTGTTACTGCAACCCTAAAAATGATTTCTCACATAAGACTACATGAAGTCTTCTAAAAGTCGGTCTAAAAGTAAAATTCAAAGGTATCCTAAAACTCGATGTAGAATTGCTGAATGAGTCGATGGAGTATAAGCCGATAAGCACTGCCTATACCTAGTACCTATATATTCTTACTATACTAATATGACTATTATTCATCTGAAAAGTGAACCAGTTTTTGCTAGTGAAAGTCATTGTCGGTTCGTTTATTAATATAGCGGTTCTCATGTAGCGAAATTGTATTGTGACGACTTTCTTTAATAAATAATTAATGTACGTATTGAAAACCGAACCTGTTTCATTTTGTAAGCGTTTTTTTAAAAAAATGTTTCTTTTAGTTTTCCAAGTCTGACAGGGAAAACTACTGTGTTCCTACTATCTATACACTCGATATAAAATAACAATAGTGAGAATTTCAACCAATGATAGATTCGATGGATCCGTGTTAAGGATTTAGCAGCAGCTGATAGTTAGACTAATAAGTATCTTAATAATAATAATGCTTGGATAATTTATAAAGCGCCATTTTTGTGAAAATCACCTCAAGGGCGCTGTACAATAAATAAATATCCCAACACGTCGTGCAGCTACAGAGCGCATGGACGGTTGGGATTATAGTTCCTCGTCTTCAATTATGATATATATGAGCTAGATAACAGAACGTCTTGCAGCTACAGAGCGCATGGACAATAAGAAATCTAGCCCCTATTTACATTTTTTTATTTATTTTTTTTATTTGACAATGAAGTTTAGAGTTTAAGTGATATTTTAAAAACAAAATAAAAAGCAAATTTATAAAATTAGAATTTAGATAACAACAAGTCTTGCAGCTACTGAGCGCATGGACGGTTAAAATTCTAGACCCCATTTACTAAATTTAGATATTTGATAACATTTACATAATATGATAAAAATAATATGATAGCTAACATCACAAAAAGTCTTGCAGCTTCAAAACGCATCGACAAATGGAATTTCAACAACATAAGAATGATTTTAAAAAGTTAATAATAAAAACTAATTTTAAAAAGGTTAAACTGTTAAATTTATTGTAGTTTCTGAAAATAAAAAAAAAGTGGATTTAGCATTATTTCTACATAAAAACAAAAATTAAGAGTAAGGGTTATTTTGACGTATATTTGTAAAAGTGGGATTTTTAGTAAAAGAAATATATTTTGAACAAAAGAACCATAACAAAAATACGATTCAGGGGGTTCGATTGTGATTCAATTTACACTCCTCAAAGAATTATTTTTTTAAAAGAAAAATAAATATTTACGTTTTTATGATGTACCCAAATATTAAAATTTTTGAGGCCATTTTCAGCGAGTTGTAAATAACTCACTATTAGAAAATGGAAATCAAGTTGTGGTAGAGTGGGGTTCGAACTTCGGATCTCTAATCCATGCGTCCGCGACACAAGCCAGTTTATAATGGTTCGGTGATTGATTTTTTCATGTTTCACTCTCTGTAGTAACATTACATGCAAAGTAATGCTGGCTAAAATTCTTTTAATATAAATTAAAAAAACATAAATAGTATAAACTCAAATGAGACGTCGCATTCAAAAGAATTTCCACGTGCAAGATATCAAATAAACACGATCTACTTCAGGTGGCACTGTTTGTGATTGTATCAATTACACTTCCTTAGAAAAACTACTCCTTTACAAAGTACGTAGTATAGTATAGTACTAAGTACATAGTACGTAGTACTATATTATATAGTACGATTGCCATACCATTATTATTACTATTAAATCGTATGCATGTATTCTAGTACGTATTATTATGCATGCAAGTGTCATTGTAAGTAGAATGGACAAATTTGGGTACCGATACTCTACGGCAGTGTTTTTCAATCTTTTTGAATCCACGACCCCTTTGCGAGTAAAAAAAATCTGGCGTACCCCCGGGATCTCAATTTCATTATACCTACTACTCGTATGTCTGCGATTTCAACGACAATGTACATATTTATTTTTCTTTTGATTGACACCACATTATTGTAATTAATCGAGAAATCAAATGCAAGATAGAAGCACGCGCAACGGGATCTGTGAATCTTATGGATCTTGCTGCTGAAGGTAAGCTTAAAATATAATTTTATTCGCATGATATTGACATATTGTGGATGAGTAAGAAGAACATCCAGATATGGCAAAAAAGCGTTATAATTGGCACTGGCACCTGCGAGTTATGTTTGAAGCTAAATTGAAATTTCATACTCACATAGGCGCTGTTCTCTGAATAGCGAAAGTGTTTTTTTTTTTATTTTTTTTTATTTTAGACTCGTGTTATTGGGCTTCTTTATAACATACGAGCTGAACCCGGCAATGCTTTGCTATTGCTAGATTTCTACTTATTTATGATTGAATTCCAGAACTTAAAATAATTCGTATTCAAAAATTGAATATAAGTTAGTACCTAGGTACCTTTTTATGTTTAAATTCCAAAACATAAAATAATCCATTTCCTAATATAGAATTCTTTTTGCAAATGTCAAACTCTGATTTTCCAACTAACAGGGATGCACTGTGTGTGAGAATACGATTTTCAAAAATATATTAAATCTCATTTTATAGTTACTGAATTTTGTTTGTAAACATTCCAAATCAATTTTTTTTTATGCACAAAAAAATAACATCTTTCTAATTTGTGTGTATATACATTCTCCGCGAATGCAGCTCTGGTCAACGATAAAAAAAACATCTACGCTCCTAAAGTTTTTTCTAATTAATAAATGTTAAGAGTTATAAATATGCTCATAGCCAAGATCTACATTTAGCTAAAAACCGCACGCAAATTGGTCCAGCATTCAGTTCATCAAGGACGCACATATAAACCTTGCCTTTTATATAAGATTAGTGCAAAACAGACTTGAGTGTGGATCTCTGATCTGAGTGCCCCGCGAGTTGAAGTACTCTTTTTTGCTGGAGATAGTTCAGAAGAAATTTCTGTGGTATCTTTACTTAAGAAAGTACGAATACTATCCGTGGTTGTGCCTATCATACTTCATACTTACTACTTACAACCAGCTTAGTACTTACAGTCAATTTGACAAACAAAATGGATTTTCACCCTTGAAAATAGACGCACTGTATCTGAATTATGCTATTTACATAAATTATAAAATAATAAAGTAGACTCTTTTAACCTACACTCCAAAATTAATCTCAATGTCCCCTTTCGTAATAAGTATTTGTTCCATCTGCCAGTCTGTAGCACTAACTATGCACAACACTCTTTCCTCTATCGTTCTTGCTCTAACTATAATGCTTTTTTTTTCATCTATTGATATATTTTACATGCCTCTTAATTTATTTAAAAATAAATTAAGACCCCATACTTCTGGCTGCGATACGATCCCACTTACACACACCTGAACACTTAATCCTACACTAATACACATAAACACACATCTACACTTACTCTCATACAAATACACATAAACACACCCTTTTGCTGTAACACAATTTAATAATATGTATGGTTCTTATTTAGAAACTTTGCTGGTCTGTCTTTAAACTGATTTTTTCAAATGTTACTATATCATTGTTGACTATTTGTTTCTTTAAAATAAATAAATAAATACTTGGAATGCTTGGCTACAGTGGTTTGGAGAGAAGAAGAAATGCATATTTGCTTATGTATTTTTTCTATGTGAACTAATGTTTGTTATTTGCGTCTTTAAAATAGAACCACGGTTCGACAAATTGTTAAAAATAAAAAAAAAAACAAGCACAGCCTTCCCACTGAAATCATTGTATTTTGTTGTAGTGTAGGACCAAAACCCCTTGCGTTTTCCTTTACCTCGCTGATGACGGTGACCCCCCAAAAAAGGCTTTGCGACCCCCCTGGGGGTCGCGACCCACAGGTTGAAAAACCGGTCTCTGAAACATAATATATGTAGGTTAGGGTGGGTCGATAAAGGGGTCTAAAAAGTTGCCTTTTGGATTACTCAGAATGCAAAAAATATCAAAAAAAATATTCGATACTATTTTTGGCCCTCAACCAGAGCTTGAAGTTTTCGAAAAAGTCGATTTTTTGGAGTAAACCGGCTGTCATTTCGTATTGAAGTAAGAAAATCAGTCTAATTAAATGTTATAATGTGCATTAAATCTTATTAAATAAGGATCTAAGGGCGTGAGTTGCACTTTGTTTTGTAATAAATGGGTAGCATTGTTTTAATAGGCCATTGTTTTCGTCAATATTAGCCAGGCGCTCGACGGAATTAGTTCCGCGGAGTGTAAACTTTTTCCATTTCGGTAGTTTTAAAGCGCGTTCGAATTTGTAATGCGATTAAGTTATTTCTTTATAACACAAAATAATTTTATCAATATAGATAATTAACAAAATGTTCAGACAGTGATAAACTTCAAATATCGGTTGAGGGCCAAAAGTAGTATGGAATATTTTTTTAAGTAATTTTTACGTTCAATGTGATCCAAAATGTAACTTTTTAGACCCCTTTCACTTTGATGTGTAAAAAAATAAAAAACCTCATACATTATCGGCCCACTCTAATGTAGGTTTCTAAAAATGAATGCATAAAAGAATTTCGGTGCATTTTATAGAAATGAGAAAATTTAAAATAGGTGTTTATCAACATTTCAAATTAAAAAACGTCGGTATATAATAACGAAGATCGATATGTTTTAGGGAAAGGATTAAGGGTCGCATCACTTTTATGCAATGCCTTGTGTAACACGATGAAAAATGCATATTGAAATACCTGTTTGACTCCGATCGCTTTCTTGTAAATGAAAATTATTGAAGGAAAACTCTATTATGTACGGAGGGTTTAATTAATTAATCTCCAGGGAGGGAAAATTCTATCTAGTGTAAAGAAGCAATAGATAAATTATAAAATAACAAATAAATAAATAGTAATTTCTGTCTACAAAATTTGTACTCAAACATTGTTTTATTATTCAAGTAAAAGACGAGTGACAATTCCACAAATTTGGAGTACTTAAAGTATCAGTCGTCTTTTACTATTATAAAATAAATAGCAATGAACTTCCGCCGAGAATTTTCACTAGCAAACTTAAATAATTCAAATATTAAACAATGTTTTGAGTGTGTGAAATGGCCACTTAAACCAGCTAATGACAGGTCATAAGCCCTGTAAATGCCTAGACTTATATTCTCTTTTCAAAAAAAGTTTTCCCTCTCTGTTGCGACAAATTTAAATAGATTCAAATATTGTTTATACATATAATATTAGGCTATGTAGCTTCAAGACACAATGAGACACGTGAGATGTGATAGATTGCCTTAATGTCGCAGTGGATTAATGCCACTCTAGATTAGACCCGGTTAAATAAATTAATCAAAACGAAAAGAGTCATCAATTTCACGACAGGAAGATCGCACTCGAGTGTTACGTACTATGATACTATTATGATCTTACTATGCAGCGGTTTCCCGTATAAAAGTAAATGTTAGACAATCAATCTTATTTTATTTTTCATAGAAACATTAGCCAGCCTCTTAAGTGTTCTCTTCTCTACTTTAGGATCTAAATAGTTTTAACTTTAAGACAAAATCGTGATGCGCTTCGAAAATTTAGTGCATTCATTAAAATGAATGATCTGTTTTTTCACAATAAATCATTACGGCATCTTTTACTATACAATCTATACATGCGTACCGAGCAACAAATATTATTTCAGGAAGAAAACTGCCGAACCAAAGTAAATTATTACTATAAGGTGGGTTACTTGTGACATACCTTTTCATTTATGTATTTATCATTAAAATTGCCATTTGGCCATAAGCCCGCCAATGTATAATATATCTGTATTCTTAATTATTATTTTTCTACATTCTTCTAATTTTAAGATTCTTGTAATATAACCGATGGGAAAAAATGAACTTCTGTTCTCTCTACTGGAATATATGTATGTATGTACTATATGTAAGATTAGTTTTTATATATTTTTATTTTCTTATTCTTATTACTACATTAAAATTTTTTGCTACTTTTGAGTAAAATATATGTCTGTTCTTTGTATGAAAAACATGTAAAAGCCTACAAGGCGTTTAAATAAATAAATAAAAATAAACATAGGTGAGTTAAATAAGCTAAAAGTTAGCCTGCTTCTCACTTCTGGGTTTTTTTTTTTTACAAAAATGAAATTGATTTTTGATATTTTTTTAAGTTTCTAACCTGAGGTACAACATTTAACCTTGCACGCGGTACACTTTAACTTTACAAAGAAATACTTGTAATTTGTAGATTTTATTATGATTGGATATCAACAAAATACGTAAGAATTAGCGTACATGTGAAGGTAAATACTTGAGTGTAGGAGAAACGAATCGATGGCGTAGTGTAAAGTAGGAAAAATAAACAATAATATTGGATAACTGGGTATATCAATATCAGGTTGGGGAAAATGTAATTTTGTATTTCGCGCCCTTTTTTTTCAACTAAATATTTCTCGTTCATTACTGGTCACACCGGATCATACGATACGGCGTTGTAAAGGTGTGAGTGTATACTACAAACGCTTTTTCGACAGTATTTCGCTTAGTCGGTCAGTCGTGAACTATCGCGCGTCGAGTATGGAGGTCTCAAAGGAAGAAATTTGCCATATTTTATATTTATATTACCTGAAAGGGAAAACGCGTCGAAAGCGACCAAAAAAATGATGAAGTTGGATTATTGTTGGCAACAAGGTATCAAACAGAACGACGCATATTCGATTTGAATCGGAGCACAGACAGTACTCGGTAAAGTTAATTGTCGTGTCATGTAACTGAGATTCGACTATTCACCGCATAGTAGTTTCGGAACTCTCTAAGATGCGATGGTAATGATGATGAACAGCAGGTGAAGAGTGAGGTAGTGAATACATTAAAAAAGAACAGTGTTATTTTTCCTTCTATAACTTTCACATGTGCGGCGTGCCTGCACATGACTGGCAACGGTTCAATGCCACCGAACTGAAGATTCAAGGCGGAAGAACTACATACATTACGTAGCCAATGTGAAGACTGGCTATTTTAGTCAAATTGTCGTAATGACGGCGGTTAAATATATAATATTGGATATGCGAATTTAAATTACACAACACAATCAGTTTGCAGTCACAACTGCGTAAAATTATTCCGAATGCAGTGAAGAATGAGCACGTATCTACACAGTAGGAACATCAGTAGCTCAATCACAAATAACTATCGTCTTGCTTAAAAACATGCTCAGCATTTGAGCGATCACAATAAACATGCTTAAGTTATCGCAGTCATAAGTCAACGCCAGTGTAATCTCTAAGTCAACGCTCGTGTCCGTTTGTTTTTTGTTTTCCTCGTAAATTAATACAGTTCGTGGCGAAAAATCGGCGTTTACTATAAAAAAATAATACAATATATTGCATTTGCAAAATAATAAGGATTAGGTATCTAATACAAAAAAGTGAAAATTAAATTACAATTACTATGGCGACTGCTTTTCTTGACAGTTGGCTTGCCAACCGCCGGCTAATTGCAATAAATAGCCTGTTAAATAATAAATAAAAATAGCAGTTTTGGAATATTTTCCATATTTACACCGGTAAAATTCAAATACGTAATTGCGCAGCAGGATTATACGTCGCGAAACGTAAATATTTTGACATTTTATGTTAGGTGTTCACGGATGTTCCATTGTGATCGCGAACATGAAAAACAACCATGGTGAGAAATTGTTATCACGTCGCTTATTAGCACGTCGATAGTTATTTTTGATTGAGCTACAGAACATTTAATTTTTATGTTTTCGCCGGGAATCGAACCCGGAACCTTCTCCGTCAAGCGTCTTAACCACTAGGTCGCGGACACCGCCGATCAGTGTAGCCAACCCTACAGTTTTGAATGTAGATTTACAGTTTTTAGAAATCTTCTCAGTTTTCAGTTTTGACCTCTAAATCTAGTTTTTTTAATGCTAGCGCCATCTATTTTACTTGCTTGGAATAGGACACTCAAGAGTTGGACGATGATAAACTGACTAATTTTTACAGAAAATGCGGAGTTTTACATTGAGGCAACAGCCCAAATCAAGCGAAGATTTCCTTTCGATGACAAAGAACGTAAGGCCCTAAAATCTTTACAGATGTTGAATTCACAAGTGATTTAAGATCACGATCTGAGCAAAAAACAAATAACTTCAATATCTGATATGTTATATTTTTTCCCAAATATTTGCCCAGAAAATATTTCTGAATTGAGAACTCTTCGTCATACCAATTTGAATTTTAACGCGAGTGAGATGCCCAATGCGGAACTTTTTTGGGGCTGTTTCCAAGATGAAAAAAGGCGACGGATCTTCGAAATTACCATTATTATCAAATTTTACAAAAAAGCTTCTGTGTCTGCCGCACAGTACTGCAGCAGTAGAACGCTTGTTTTCAAGCATTAATATTATTATGAAAACAAAACTCAGAAATAAACTTTCTACAACTACAATAAAAGGTACTTTGTACTCAAAATCAGAAATAAACGAGTGTTTCGAGTTTGATGCCACCAATGAACATTTTTTAAAATTCAGCAAAAGCATTTACGATTTCAATAACAAAAATATTTTGATTAACATCTACAGTTATTTTTAAGCGTGTATACAGTTTTACTCCAAGATGGGGTTGGCAACACTGGCGCCGATCAACCTGCCGATTGGTTTAAAAGGTGAATCTTACAAAAAACGGATAGGTATTGAGGTATTATTGGGTAAATCCAACACTCGCTTTTATATTTCTGCTAACGCGTAGTAGAATAATCTATGATACCGACAACTTTTATGCGAAGGAAGTTTTCATATATGAATACCTAATTTCGAGTTCGCTTTATCGGCAAACATGGTTAGGTCCAGGGCTAAATCGAACCGGGAAGTCAAACCATCGCATCGTGCTTATTACAGAGTAACGGAGTTTGATACAGGTAAATCAATAGGCACGGTAGAAACCTAGTTAACTGGAGAGAGACAGGTGCTAGTTAGACTGGATGATGGTAGTGTGCGCGGGTTGATATAATGACACGTTAAAGATCAAACGAAAACGTGGATAGGAACAAGAAAATTATAGACAGATACTTATATTATATTTATTAGGTGCAAATGCGAATTAATTCATTTTAATTTATATATTACGAGCTGAACCCGGCAATGCTATGCTAGATTTATGTATATACTCGTTTATAGATTAACCGAACACAATCGAAAGTTTAATATCACCGTCTTGCAGATGCCTCCCAGATACTGTGTGAAATAGACAACTGTATGTCGGATCTTTTATGCCTAACTAAAATAGATCATATTTGTGTACCGTGCGCTCGAAGACAGCGGACAAAACTAGGCATTTTGAGGGGTATTTGGATGGTTCTAGTTCCCATAATAACCAATTTACCAAAAAAACAAAGCAATCCTGTCCCTAGAATAGTAAAAACACCTATAGTGTGTCAAAAACCACAAATCCAGTGCCATAATCCAGGGAGAAAATACGGGAATACGTTTGTATGAAGAAAAGTCAGACCGGGTTTCCCCTTAAGATTAAACATTAAGTATAATTACAAAACTTTACTTTATAACGCTTTTACGTAACCATATAAACAGGTTCAGTGTTCTTAAATAAAACCATCGACCTATTAATATACATAGACGCAACCTGAGCTCTCTAAAATTGTGATATTCAACTCATGCCCAAACGCTCAGTCATGCGCAACACGTATTCAGTCGTTCTTTATCCGCCAGTCGGGTTTTGACGTGAGTTTGACATTTAATTCGCAACCAAAATTCATTTTTATGTCTCGAAAGCGTGTAATAACCATTCAGATAAACGTAAATAAAGACGAAGTCGGTACTTGTTTATGATTAAATTACAAAACATTAAATAATTTATTTTCAAGCATAAAATCCTTTTTAAGAAAGTCAAACTCTGCTCTTCTACTTACAGAGGTGAACTTTATGATGGAATGCGATTTTTCAAAATGTATTAAACATCAGATAATATTGATTTATAATAAACAAAAATCCAGAAAATGGGTAGAAATTATAAGGAATTTGAGGAAAGGTATCCATAAAAAAAGCAGAACAAAAAAAAGACGATTTGGTTCATAGAGACTGCTGCTAGACATTGTATTTATTTATTCATTATTAATCATAATATGGTGCACACATAGTTCTGCGTGTTTGTTCAGGTGGCGATAAGGAATTAATATTTATGTTATAATGTTTATTTTTATATTTTATTTTATTTATTATCTATATACGCCCAGAGGGCTTTAACATGATAGGTATAAGATTGAAATTCAAGCGTTTTATGGTATGACGAGTTAATATGTAGGTACTTACCCAGTATATATATGTATATATTTTTGAAGTATCAAACGACATACATACATAAGTAAAGCTAGAATACTGCATAAAAGTAGGTAGGTACATAATAAAACGTGTTTGAAAAATTGTAACAGTTTTAGGAAAAACAATTAAATTTACAGTAGGCATTATTTAAGTGTAAGTAAGCAAAATAGAAAAGTCAGTTTAATTTTAAAATAACAAGTAGCTATGCTTATACATTCCATTATGTTATGTGCCAACTCAACACAGGTCTTTTGGTCTCATTGAGTTTGGGAAACGTTAATATTTTAGGTAATATATGAACGTTTGTAATAAATAAGTAAAAAAGAAACCCTCCAATAGTTTTATTACGTTTTAAAAAGAAAAGAAAAACTAGCAGCTATTTTTTGATCCTGACTTTATAATACTATTCAATTAAAGTGCCGTATTTTGCTGACGATACGACGCATCGAACCATAAGACGCACCCTAAAAATCACTCCGTCAATTTTTAGAAAAAAATAATGTTTTGGACGATAAGATGCATCGGACTATAAGACGCACACCCAATTTTTGGTTAAATTTTCAAATTTGTCAAAAAAATGCGGTATTTATTATCATTAATACCGATGAATCTTCGGGTGTATTGGTTATTTTACAGCTGGAGCGGTAATTTAGGATTTAAAAACAACAATAATACATACTGTATATTTTATTATATCGATGACTCATGGATGTAAATGACACGGCATGGTGTTAAACTCGGATGTAACACAATAATAAATGAACATTCGAACAATGCAGAAAGAGCATGGTGTTTCTCAGAACAATTTCTTCGGCGAAAGTGGCCCTGGCGGAGTCTAATTGAAGTGCTGGCTAAATGTAAAACAGTGGTTTGCACACATACTTGGATTTATTCTACTGCCCGGTAGATCAAATTAATAAATACAAGGGAAATATAATAATATAACAGTATTTGTAATCGTTTGGGGTCGATTGCCGACTTGACGTAATGTCACTAGTCGCTGGTATTTCGTTGGTTCCTGAACTAGCCAAGTCCAATAATGGAAAATTAATGCGTTACAATAATTTATCGTAATCAATTCAGAGGTTTTATTCCATTTTTTATTGGTCAATAGACTAATAAACTAAACCATTTTTTTATTTTTAAATTTGTGTATCGTATTATCAGCGCTATGATTTTTTAAAGTTTCGTATATCTGAAGTTCTCTTCCGCTTCTTCTCGGTCAGTTCTGTCGATTAGTTCGTTAGCTTACCGTTAGCCGTAAATCTTTCACAACTCTCTTATCACTGGTTGATTCATATGAACTAGTGACGTCGTTCAAAGTAGTTCGTTTTTATTAAAATATTCTTTTTTTATAAATTGTAATTTATTTATTTGACGGACTTATGCAGTCCATTTTAACACTGGTAAATACAATTTCTTATAATAAATACAGGCACTTACAAAATAAAGACTAAATAAAATTAAAGCTAGGACAAAAAAAAAACTACCTTAAGACAAGGTCTGGTCTATCTAAGTGATTTTTTAAATCTATAAAGACTTACACCAAAAAAGTCCAGATCTTGTATCGAGTAAGTGGTATTTTACGAGAAAATGAATTCAGGGGTGCTGTATATCAAAGGGGCTAGATCTTAACACGTTTCGAGTAATTAGTAAATAATTCTTATTTGATCGTTTCCATTCGATGTTTTATTTTCAAGTGGGTAAGTATACAATCGCATAAAAAATAAAAATACGAAAATGCTTATTTTAAAAAACGGCCTTTATTATGACAAAACAAATCTCTGACGGTTAGAACAGGCGGCTATTACAACAGGTGACGCGTGGGCTAGTAGGCACTCGTATTATGGATGTTTACGTCATTTCGGAGGACAAAGTCGAAAGATACTCCACAGACAATTTCATTGCCAGTGACTAACGAACACTCCACGCGACTTCGTATTAGTACTCGTTAAAACAACATTACAGCTGCATACATGGTGGCATTTACATTTACACTATAATCAATGACGAGTTAATAAGTGTGAAGTCAGATTTACAATACGCAAATTGGATAAATAAACAAATATATTGGAATGTAATATGTACAGAGTCAATATAAATAACATGTGCGTGGTAAATATTGTAGCGAAGTGAGGCTCCTAGAACGGCAATCATTTGGCCCATTTCAGACGAGTGTAAAAATCCATGCGGCACGATAAAATAACATATATTTTTTTTTTACATATTTATTACAGCAATTTACAAGTAATTATTTAAACAGCAAATTGATTAAGTGGTAAAAGTAAACATATATATTTTTTTTCTGTTGGTTCATCTAACTAGGTTCACCTAACTAGGGATAGCTTCCCCGTTCTAAGGCAGTAAATTATGTTTATTTTATAATAATATTAAAAAGTAATTACAGTTTTATCATTATGTGTGCTTTTTCAGTCTTAAAAGTAAACAATAAATATCTAGAGAAAACATAAATAATACCAAAATCTCTATATCCTAAGTTATTACTAGTAAAACAAGAAATCAGCTTACGTCCTTCTACATCGGACAACAATTTATCTGACTCCCTCCGACCAATATGGATTAAAAATGCAGTCAACACCTTCCTCAGCCTGGCAATCCCACCACATTTCCATGAATCTGGGATAAGGTTATATATCCTCGGGCCTATATAATATTGGTGCTTTTGAGCCAAAAAAGTATTAACTCCTCCCTGTAGAATCAGATCCTTATTGGAGTGTCTAGTATTATGAACATGACAAACCCTTGCGTGTTTTTCCCTGTTGAGATGTGTGACCGCTACTGACCTCAATATATACTGTTGACGAATATCCAGCACTTGAAATTCTTTGAAGAGCGAATCACTCGGGTATCGGTATGGTTATTTTAATATAACTCATATCACTGATTTTTAGCTGTAGCTGCTGAAGCCACAGTCGTTTTAGTGCAGCTTCCCCAGCCAATCACACCATACGTCAGTATTGAATTTACCAATCCATGATACAATTGTTTTAGTTCTTTAATCCTTAGCATATTTCTTAAAGGTATGAAAAAATAAATCAAACGTTTTATTTTATTAGAAATTTCTTCAGTTTGTAGGTTCCATTTCATAAATTTATCTATTTTTAAACCCAAATATTTTACACTAGTGACATTTTCCAATATTACATTTTTTTTTTTCATTTACAATTTATATTATTCATGCAATGATGTAATTTTAATTCATACCCGGAGTTTGGTTGTCCCACCGAAGATGGGCTGCAACAGATAAACTTTGTTTTTTCTGCATTGAGAGTAAGCAAATTGTCGTTCAACCAATTGTATACCCCCTCATATCTTTGTTAGCTTTGTCATGAACTTCTGTCCAATTTGGGGCATCATTACAATATTTGAGTTTGTCCAAATGTTTGAAGACAAAAAACTGGATTTCACCCCCTCGGGAGTCATTGAGATCAACAAATTACAACAGGGATAGAGAACATATTAGAAAAGGGAGCATGGAAGTCTAGGCATTTACAGAAAACCAACTGGTCCAAGAAGAAGTTTAAAAATTGGAAAATTGTTTTCAGGCGTTGCCTAGTATGTGAAATAATTCAGTCAGATGAATCTCTTCGCAACAATAAAGGTTTCAACTCTTTACCTTTACTAAAATAAACAGATGGAGAAATTGAAGAAATATGGATGTTTAAACAAAGGCAAAAATGGTGAATGTTACATAGTGTGTACAGTGGCCACTTAAACCAGCCAATGACAGGTCATACGCCCTTTAAATGCCTAGAATTCAATATTGTCTGCTCTAAATGTTCATCATCTCTGTTGTAATATGTTAATATAAACATCTCCCCAGGGAGTTGAATCCAGTCCTTGTCTACAAAAGTTTGGACGAACTCAAAATATTTTTGATAAATTTACCTGGTCCATGAAAAAGTATAAAAATTAAAAAAAAAATATTTTCAGGCGTTCCGTAGGTGATATAATGAAATTAGATGAATCTCACCCGCATAAATAAAGGTTTCAGCTCTTTAACTTCACAAACATCAACAGATGAAAGAATTGAAGGAATATAGATGCTCAAACATGGGCAGAATGGTGAATGTTAGTGTGTAAAGTGGCCACTTAAACCAGCCAATGACATATTATAAACCCTGTAAATGCCTAGACTTCCATGTTCTCTTTTCTAAGGTGTTCTCCATCCCTGTTGTAATTTGTTGAATATATACCATATTGCACAGAAAATTATATTTTACTTTATAGACAATTGAAGATAACTCTGTTATCTTCCCATTGCAATACGGGCTCTGATCGAGGTGTGTAGGTGTGTGTGTGTAATGTGTACGTGTGGAATACGTAACGCACGTGGTCATGTATGAGTGAAGCCAGCAGGTACAGGTAGTTAGCACGAAACAGACATACAAATATGTGAACAACTGGCTTAGGATCGTTCATTATCATTATGTAAGGCGCAGCGCACTGAAGGAAAAACTAAAACCGATAGACAGTGCCAGCCGTGGCGGCGCGAATAGCATTGAAATTTAAGGCCGTTTTGTGTACAATACAATATATGATTTAAATTAAGAAACACCTTAAATACAAAAACAATATTAAAAGAGGTACCAAAATTACATCGGCAGATTAAAGGTCTCGTCTTTCGTCGAATTACCCATCACAAAACCCATGATTCTATTTTTTGATTGGTCTAAAAAATATTGCAACTAAATAAAAGAACCAAATAGAACAACATCGATAGTAATATTATTTATTTATTACTCCTATTTTTTACAACACTGTAGAGAGAGTTTCTAAAAACCATATCTCAAATATAATTTCAATTAGGTTTTTATAAATATTTTCTTTTTCTATTGACTTCAATGATACTATTATTTTGTATATTTGATTAGTGTAAATCTAAATTTGTATAATTTATATTATAATATTTATGTCTAATTATCTTTTTAAAATTGTATTCTTTGGAATTGTATTATTTATTACTTGTACCTTGTTTTTCTGTATTGTTATTATATAGCATCACATGTCATTATATTTTAATCTAATTAATTTTACTATGTATTTTTATTGTCAAATATTACGGCTTGACACGGACACAGCCTAAAAAGCCTTAATACGTTCACTTGTATTCAAACGAGTGTAATTTTTTTTTAAAGAAAAAAATAATAAAAATAAATGCGAAAGTGTGTTTGTCCGTTGGTTTGTGTTTCCTTCGCGTCTCAACGGAGCAACCGATCAACGCAATTTGTTGGATAAGGATAGCCGGAGAGCTGACAAGTGTCACAAACTACTTTTCATCCCGAAAAAAATATCACTCCCTCGGGCGTTATTTTAAAGGGATACTCTTTGTCACAACAGTCCGTTAGTTTGATAATAGTTGCAATGACGGGAAAACAGCCGAGACAAATATCAAAAAGTAGAACAAAGAATAAGATATTAGTAATAAAAATATTTAAAAAAACTAAAATCATCAAAATGATTTTGTTATAACCGAAAT
This sequence comes from Micrasema longulum, assembly GCF_059751315.1. NCBI lineage: Eukaryota > Metazoa > Arthropoda > Insecta > Trichoptera > Brachycentridae > Micrasema > Micrasema longulum. Next base: position 991,491 of record NW_028277523.1, read on the forward strand.
TTAAATACAATAAATGTTTCAACATTTCGTTTATACAAATAAGGAAAAAGTGCACCTTTCACATTAAAGTAACTTAATACATAATTTATTTATTACAAAGGTAGAAGGAAATATTTCATAAACCAGTAGCGTATTCCCAAACTCCGTGAGACCAAAAGCCCCATGTTGAGTTGGGATAAACATACTGGAAAGTGGAAGCATACATATTATTTAAAAATAAAATTATAACAAATACACCAAATTTATGTATTATTATCATCATTTTTTTATTTATTATTTCAATTTGATCTCCCTTTATATATTAATTTTTAAAATAAGAAAACTATAAAAATGGATAAAAAGGTTTTTTTGAAGCACATAATATTTACGATAAAAATAAGTAGAAAAAAAAATGTATTTACTGTCTTAGAACGTTAAACTACACATCAAACTAATTGTATGTGTAACAAAATGTGAATTGCTGTAATTAATAAATATGTAACCATAAATAAATATACCTATTTTTATTTTTGTTTTATTGCTCAAAAAACTTTTATTTTTTTAAGTACTTATGTTGTATTAATTTTTTTATTATTATTATCTAGTTATTCTCAACTTTACTGTGTTATATTTATATTTAGTACATAAGATTTTCTCATAGTTATTGCTTTCTTTTATTAAGAAATGTTATGTTTCTTTTTAACTTTTTGTATTATATGTTTACCAAATTGTTTAGTTTTAATTATTTTATTATTTCTTACTATGTACTACATGATTATTGTGCACTGCTGTGATTATTTCTGAAAATTATTATTTTTTTGTAAAAGGTTCTTTGAACCGTTGATGTATAAATAAATAAATAAATAAATATCACCACCTGGACAACACGCAGCATGTGTGCACCATATGAGATACTCGTATATATTTTTTTATACATAAATATTACTATCCAAACACACGCAAATACATATTATTTTTACAAGAGGTAGGTACTAGGTACATCTTGGTATTTTTTACACGTTATCTACTTCTGGGTAAAACCGCGATCAAGCGGGATTAAATTGATACTCATGCTTCCAGCCTTCTGGGTAGCTGTTAGCTGTCTTATCTCGGTATCTCGCCGCAAGGTGGAAGGGGCGCGGACGGTGAGAGCATTGTGCTCGAACAATGGACGAATATAGTCGTAATCTGTACCTGTACCTTGGAATTATCATCATCACTGGCTCCGGCAGCACTAACAAAAATAACGAGGATATGTATAGTCGCCGAGTTGATAAGGATCCCGCTGTTGCTAGATTTCATCTTAAATCCCTTCTAATTCAGGAAACGATTATTTTTCAGCACCTGTAGAACACTGCATACCGACTGATTTTACAAAATTTAAAGTAAATTAAAATCGGCGACCGGGGACCACTGACCACTCGTCTAACATTCAACGCACGTTCAATATGTTTACTCAACACATCCATCTTTAACCTTTCCCTCACTGTCCTAAAAACACCCGCACGTTACGGTGCTGTTTAGTCAATACACATTAAAAAATTAGAGATTTAAAAGGGGAAAAATTGAATATTTATAGGGAATGGCTTTAATTAACTATAATTTAATTCAAAGATGATAATATTTCAAATCTAACTGCTGAAAACATGAAAAAAACATTGGATATCGCTAACGATTTGGGCGAAACGTGCAGCCGCGCCAACTTCCCGAGAGCTACTAAGTAGCTAGTACTGGATTACGTGATTGGACATGTAGTGGACGTGTAACGCCAGGTGTTATTGGTTTACTGTGAGTTTACTTTTGATGATATTAGTAATTTATCCCCGATTTCCGATAAAATGCTTTTTTTTGTGCCTAATAAGTACTTATTATTTAATAACAAATTATTTCAGTCGATACGTAAATGTGTAATGGAGGAATACTGAAAATCTAAACCCAATATTTATAAAGATATTATAGTTATTAGACGCAATGTGTACTAGCTATCACCGGGGACGGAGGGTTAAGATATTTAGTCATTTAAAAAAAAATTAAAAAAATTGAGGGTTAAATGTAATATTCTGCGCGCAACGGAATTTGAAAAATTTTCTATTCGAGAACATTCTTCAACTTTGTTAAGTAGGATAAAAAAAAATTGATGCATAAGATGGACAGTTCGCATAAAATATGGAGCCATTCATATTTTGCATTATGTGAAATCAGCATCATCAGCATACAATTTCAAACAGTTACATTCGCATCAACTCAGCTCTACCAATAAAAACATTGTATTTAATTACTAATAGTAAAAAATTGTTCATTAGTGACAATTATATTACACTAATAATGCCATCTTAATTTCGGGTTATTAAAAATATATATATTAAGGTAAGTGATTCCTGATGAGATTCCTGTTAATCGAGGGAGCAATTGACCATTGTTTGTGTGGGCTATTTGCTATTTCTTCGTGTTATCTTACTAACTGCTAAGTCACAGTAAAACTTGCTCTTATCTGCCTTAATTTTCTAAAATATTAACCTGTTACTTTACAAGTTACGTCTAATAAGTCCATAATATGTGTTTTCTTAGAACAGGCATTGCCCATATAGGAACTAGAGATGGGCATTTCGTTTTTTTTAAATAAAAATGGCAATAACAGTTACCGTTTCACAAATTAAGCTGTTTTGCGAAAACGTTTAAAAAATAACAGTTTAGTGCAGTGGGCGTAAAAAATAACAGTTTAGTGCAGTGGGTGTAAAATAGTACATATATTAAAAATTTAAGATCGTTATTCGTTACATTATACTCTCTATCAGTTATATTTAATAATGATGGCACGTGAAAGGAAACAAATCGACACTATTCAAGACTAATTAATATTTATTTTACAGAAACAAACAGTCGACAATGATATAATAACGTAAAAAAGATACGGTTTAATGACAGATCAGCGAAGTTTCTAAATAAAAAGTATACATATTAAATTGTGGTACAACAAAAGGGTGCGTTTATGTGTATTTGTATGATAGCAAGCGTAGAGGTGCGATTGTGTGTATTTGTGTGGGATAAAGTGTTCAGGTGTGTGTAAGTGTATAACTAGCACCCACATGCGCATGGTAATAAAGCTAACAAATATAATATAAACATATTTCTTTGAAATCTAAATGGGAAAAATTACATAACAAAAACTGATTTTAAGCGACATTTTAAAGGATGGTGACGCGAGTGACGATAGTTCAAGGTCACAAACTTACGATCTTACTTTTAGGTCTCACGATTATTTATCTTCAGCGTAATACTGATCACATTACGTTCCCCTAACAGACGATCGATTTATGTTGCAGTTTATTTAATAATGTAGTGCCCTATGTGTCACTGGGTGCGGATAAGGGTTTGACCATGATGGTGAAGGGCCATTGAGTCGACCAACACTTGCAAAATTTAGAACTTCAACTTTTAACATCAAAACAATTGTTTTATGTATTAGCTATGTATGTTTGTGGCCGCCACTGCACCGCTGTCATAATATTGTAATTTTTTCGAGGGAATCGATTGTATGACGCAAAATATTATCAACATCTTGAAATATAATTGTAAAAAAGCGAATAACTTTTTAAAAAGTAGCGAAAACTAATAAAAAAAAATAGTTCGCAATTTATAAAAATGACGTTTTTTTACACTTTAACTAATATATTTGTTCGAATAACGCCAAAACTGTGCGTCTAGCAGTGGCGAGCCGTGATTTATTTTATAGGTAATCTATAAAAAATGTTCATTAATTTGTACTGAATATGTAATAAACATGTAAGTAATGTAATTATAAAGGACTATTTTTTTTGTGGTTCTGTGAAAATCAACTCAAACAACAATTATTATTAACCACGAGATATACGTAGCTTTATTCTACACTATTTTAATAGAATACTAAACTTGTACAAAAGTTTATTAACAAATACCACATTGACATTCGACAGATATTTCCATTATGATCTGTCATTGACAGTACTGTCAAAACTTAGGCACTGGCCGATTAAAAAAAAAAAAATGCCTAAAACAACCACTGCAAACGCCACCTGTCCTATGTGATACATTATATGTCAACGGTATCTTATCAAAGAAAAATAGTCCTTCGGAAATAATGTTCGAAATACTAGTTTCCAAATAGAGAATCGTCTAATAATATTTGTAATCTGCAAGTTTGTTTTAGTACTAAAAAAGCCGACTTGGGTTAAAGACGAAAAATACAGTGTACTTTTTTGTATGGAAGAATAAGCTGAGGTGATTGAATGACGAAACTAGCCGATTGGCTAGTTTCGTCATTCAGTGAAAATGGCCTGGACGCTGGCGCTAGGCGCACTTCATAGATTTTTTTGTAGAAATATATAAACGGTGATTTGTAATAAATAACAACTATTTTATTTATTTTCCCTACTATAAATCATTATTTTTAAAAGTCAAATATAATGGTAAGCTGTGCATTATCGCTTATTTTGACGATTCGCCCCTGGCGTCTAGGTAAGATAAACTAAGTAAAAAAAAAAACAAATAAAAAGTATCCATGTTTCACGGTAAACTTACCGTTTTTTATGAAAATTACTACCGCGCCTTTTGGTAAAATTACGTAATTTAAAACTTTCATGCTTTTTTTTTCGTTTATCTTCTAAATATTATTTAAAGTGTTTATTTCTGCACACTATGTATTTTTTATATAGTAAATATAGTGTATAATAAATAAATAACGGGATGAAAGAAAATCGCCCTGAAAGCACTGTTATTCAAACTGTATTTATGAATACTGAGGAAAACGAGATACCCTTTTTTTAAATTGGGACAACACATACGATTATTATACCTCTCTCATTCTCAGTAGTGCGCGATCTCTGTCACACTCCACATGGCGAGAACAATGTACCCATTCCAAACACACGGGCATAACAATACTCGGTAGTGTTTACTAAAGCATAATAAACAAAAAAAAATCTAAATTTGTTGCAATCGAGGGAGAAAACATTTTGAGAAGAGAGTATGTAAGTCTAGGCATTTACAGGGCTTATGATCTGCCATTGGCTGGTTCAAGTGGTCACTTTACACACTGCGTAACATTCACAATTCTTTCTACGTTTAAACACCCACATTTCCTCAACAATTCCATCTGTTGACTTTTGAGAAATAAATAAGCTGAAACCTTTATCATGTGGGTCAGATTCATCCGGACTCCCTAGGGAGTAAATCCAGCCTATCTACAAACATTTTGACATACTCCAAACATTGTTGATCAAACTAACTAGTAGGAGAATTATAAAAATTGGAAAATTATTCTCAGGCGTTGCCTAGTAGAATATAGAATTGGTTCAGCCGGATAAATCTCACCCGCATAAATAAAGGTTTCAGCTTTTTAACTTCACAAACATCAACAGATGAAAGAATTGAAGGAATATAGATGCTCAAACATGGGCAGAATGGTGAATGTTACACAGTGTTTAACGTGACCACTCAAACCAGCCAATGACAGTTCATAAGCCCTGTAAATGTCCATACTTCCATATTCCCTTCTCGAAATGTTTTCCATCTTGGTTGCAACAAATTTAGATCTGAATGATTCCCTAGGGAGGAAATCCAGCCTGTCTGCAAACATTTGGACATACTCAAATCATTGTTGATTTTATTATTTTTTTTGCTCTCTTTGCAAATCTTTATCATGTTTTATTTCACCTGTCTTACTGTTGATCCTCATTATGTTTTGTTTGTCGGGATTTGATTTTGATTCGAGTACTTATATGTTCTTATTTATTTCGATGGTTTAATAATGCATTTTGTATTGAACTTCCTAATATTTTTCCTTATTGTTTAACAAATAATTGTTCCCGCAAAGCCGAAGCTTGTCTGCGGGTTACATTACTTTTTTTTTTTAATTTATAAGTAAGTACATAGTTTAATAATAATTAAAGAATAAAATATATTTATTCACTTAAGTTTCACTTGCTGTTTAATAATTTTTTGACTATTTTTTTAAAATGAAATTAGGTTTTTTTCTTCACGATTTTCAGCTGGTATTAAATTGTACAGTTTAAATCTTTATATTTAAGGGAATCTCTGTAAAGTTCTTTTCTTTTTTTAAATCAGATTTAATGTGCTGAGCGACAATTTATCATTTGTTTTTGACTTACTGTAAGAGATTAGCTTTTTTGCTGTATTGCTACTAAAAGTTATTTTATTCGATAGTTCCTTAGTTCATTCGTTGTACTAAGTTTACGATCCGATTCACGTATTAAACTCGAAATTTTTATTTAAAAAAATATATATTTGTATGATTATCTGGATGTACTAAGTGGATATGTACTAAAATCCATCAATTGATGATTTTACACATGCTTAAACTGGGAACGATTATTGAATATAATATTTCATCATCATCTTAATCTCCTTTCCGCACCAAATGGTGCATAGGGCACTGCATTGGTACACGAATCGCAGCGTATCTTGATCCGTTTTTTTTTACATGAAGGTAAGATGATCAGTCTTACGCTTCAGTAACCAGTCCAGGGACTATGAAATATTCTAGTGTGAAAACACCCTTTTAAATAAATATTTCCTATCAACCATGTCAGGAATCGAACCCGAGACCTCTTGCATGGTAGGCATTCGCGCTGACTATTACACCACGAGGCCGAATATAATATTTAACGCAAGTTTATTGCTTATTATTATGTAGCACTAACTATGCACAACACTTTTTCCTGAATCGTTCTTGCTCAATTTTTTTTTTCATCTATCGATATATTTAACATGCCCCTTAATTCATTTAAAATTAAATTAATACTCATTCTATCCGGCTGCAATACGCTCCCACTTGCTTTTTAATGATGCACACGCATACAAACCCGTACACTTACTCTCACACAAATACACCATTTTACATATATATATATACGCACGCACAAATACGTAAGATTTTTATTTAGAAACTTCGCTGGTCTGTTTTTAAACCTTATCTTTGAAATATTAGTTTTAGTATGTTTCTGTAAAATAAATCAATATAACAAAACCCACACTGAATTGTTAAGAAAAAAAAATACAGTACAAGTGAGCAATAATTGTCAGTGAAATTGTGAGCGGTGAATATTTTCATACCTAATTTATAATATTTCCTTTCAAAATACAAGGCTGAATAACTAAATAATGATTTAGCTAATTTAGATATCCATCTTACATATCCAAATTGTAAACTGGGCAATTTGAGTCCATTATCTGCGTAATCTTACATGAGGTTTTTTGTGTGAAAGTACACGCTTAAAAGGAATTGAAATGAGTCAAGGTTCAGTGAAATATAATGCATTCTTGCAGCAAATGGTGCGATATTATCGGAATTAATGGTTAAATAATTGCAACAAAATTAAGTTTCAATTTCAGAATGGAAAATAGGACGACAACAACGCCGACTGTAACTAAAGAAACCAATAATACAGGTGTGACGTATGTACGAGTATAATATATAGGCGCGTGTCTAATTATACTGCAATGGGACCATTGGGTCCACTTGGAAATTCCAAGATCATTGTACTTGTTGGAGAAATAACGTGCAGGTGTTGCTCACCTCACGACGTAATGCAGCATGAACATCGATATGTACATCTCCAAACATTCATCTGTTTGCATTAAGAATGACACAAATTACAAATTATCACTTACGTCTTTGCATTTATTACGGTTCGCTAGCAAATGCAATTCAAATCACATAAGAGCTTTTCAAAATGGCTTTTATAAGACAAATCGTAATCTGGTCCCAGGATTTCAATTAAAGTAAACTCATTGCATATTTATTTATTTATATATACGCCCAATGGGCATTTTTAAGAACATATTTATGCATATAAAATTATTATACAGTAGACTTGGTGGGAGTGGAAGCGGGAGAGAGGTGTTTATAATCGAATTTGATTCAGTTACAGTTTGAAAGAAGACAACTTGTTATCAAAGAAATCAAGACTGGTATGTTTGTTGGCAGACCTAAGAAGTCTGGGCATAGGGGAATGAAAACCATAGTTAGTTCTATGGTTATCGGTATGGAAGAGTAAGTTTTGTCTGAGGTTTCTAGTTGGGATATTTAGTTTTATTGAGCTCAGTAGTTCAGGCGCATCAAAGAGTGAGTTGAGCATTTTAAATAGGACTAGAAGGTCGGATTTATTTCGACGGTCTTAAAGAGAAGATATATTTAAGCTAGTTTCTAACTCATTATACGTATATTGGTCTCTGGATAAGCCCAACCTCCAGCCTATCTTTCTTAAAAATCGATGTTTAACAATATTTTTTATGTTAACATCATACTATGGAGACCAGATAACAGAGGAATACTCTAGGTGCGGGGGAACTAGGGAACAGAAGACAGTTTTTAGGGTATTGATATTTTTGAAATCAGTTGTGCTTCTGTTAATAAATCTAAGGAGTTTTAAGGATTTATTGATAACATGTTCAATATGAATTGTAAAAGAAAGTTTAGTGTCAAGTTTAATACCTAAATCTCATATACTAGACACAGATGATAATATTTTATCGTTCAGTGAGTAGTCATAAACGTTTGGATTTTTGTATTTTTGTATTTTACATTTGGGTGATCAATGTGATCCAAAAACCTTTTTTCCTGGTTTTTTTATGTACAAAACATAAATGTTAATTAAAAATATTAAAACAGTTTAAGAAGCTCACAGAATTTTAAATACTTTTTTTTAAATTTAAAAGTTTGACCATTTTGTCAGTTGGTTCACTCAACCTGCCATGGACTCAACTTCAAACAGGTACATTTCTAATGATATACTACAATACATTCTTTTAAAATACCTACAAGGTGAATCTCCAAAAATTATATTGAAAACACGGAAAACATATTTTTACCCGACCAGTTTTGTGGTCGATTGCAACAAAAAGTGATATTTTTTTATCAAAATGGGTTGTTTTTTTTTTTTTTTTTTTTTTTAATGTACTCACCCCTACCAAGAATTTAACGAAAGTTTAATAATTTATTCAAAGTGGATGGGTATATTTGAGGAATCTAGGCAGTCATTAAATAAATAAATTGTTGACGGTCGTTATGGGTCAATTATTGGTGTTTGTTGTCTACTTTACTATGTTGAAAATACTTTGTCTTCTGTATTGGGAACTGGTCGGTTTTTTGCCTGTTTTCCCGATCATTCTGGAAGAAAAAAAGTAACCTATATCGCCCATTTTGACGCAAACACAAAAATCAGTTACCTTAAAATATTTTTACTGCAATTGCCCCCCTTAAATACACGTGTGCAAAATGTGAATGTTTTTAAATTTTCTAACAACTTTAATATTTCATACTACTTCTTTATAATAAGCAGAAATTGTGTAAATGTATACCACACTCACTCATCCGATTCATTACCTAACCGGTTATTTATATCCGAAGATAAAATTAATGTGATGGTATTATTTAAGTTACAGTTAAATGCCAATTGACCTCTAAGATTAAAAAAGCACATCCACAAAATGAGAACGCATAAAGTATTATATTAAAAATACCGGGAAAGTAATGCTAATAAGAATGGCGGACGGAAGGAAAGACAACCATGGATATAGTAATCATTGGATTCATTCATCAATGTCTGATGGACGTTTACGCAAACATAGTCGAAGATTTACAAAGCGCGACAGGCGATTAAACAACTCTGTGTTTATAAACGGAAAGACAAATCGGCAATCTTCATTATTCATTCATAACAATTCAGACAACAATAGGGAGAAAACATTTAGCAATACACCAGTAGTAAAGTGCGATGTTGATTGTACATTCATTACAAAACGTCGAATTTAAAACAACGCCAAAAGTAATAAATGTAACACCATAGAATTAAGAATAGTCCAGAAACCGCATACACACATCAAACAGAAGGCGACTCAACTACTCATAAATGATTAGATTTACGTTTTGCCCCATTAGTTTCTTTGTAGGTGTCGCTCAGTACGCAACTCCTGATTTGAATTCAACTATGCCGTAACAAACGAATGTTCAAGTAGCAAATGAATTACTTAAAAATTGAATTATTTTTCCATCTGTCAGATTGTCGAAGAAACAAAATGAAAATTTCGTTAGTATTCCCAGGGGAGAACTTTTTTTACCCTACTTTGCTCATTTAATAAAATAACTAATTGAAATTAGACCTCGGATTAAACAACGCCGTGGGGGACATTTGAACGACATTATCTTTAAATCATCAAATATTATTTAAAATGATACAAAAATATCCGTTATGTGTCAAATAAAATTTGTTTTATATTTAAGTTCAAAGTTCATAAATTCAATTACTCTTATTAAATGACCCTTTATTTATCTAATCTGTTGTGTCAATCAATGTTTCCACGGGCACAATAAAATTTTAGAGAAATAAACAGATTGATTTTTTTTTATCTTACATTTGTGTTATGATTTTTTTTCCCATCAAGCAACACTACCCGGCGACTTAACGTATGCGCGCGGCGAGTCTGTCTAAGTGGGGGAATTATTGGACACATTCCGATGTATTCAAATATGATTCTACGCTCCTTCTGGACTATTCTTAATTCTATGTGTAACACTAAAGAGTTATGAGTTTCAAATAAATGTGAATAAAGTTCATGCGCGCGCACGGGATCCGAATTAAAAATAAACAAAAACAAAAACCAATATGGTGTAAGTTTCAAATAAAAATAGGCACGTAGGGACTTAAAACATACGCAGAGTCCGATTTTTTAAATTACGGCTGAAAATTCATTTTCATAGTGATATGGTAAAAAAAATATCGAACTAGTGCTCCACAAATAAACAACGCTAAAGCTAGGGTTTCCTAGGACAGCGGTGCCCGTATTTTAACGGCCGTAGTGAACGGTGATGCAGTGGACAGCCGTCGTAGAGGTGACTAGAGTGTGGTTTTCTAGGAAAACGGTGTTATCAACACAATTTAACACCGTTTTCCTAGGAAACCACTCTCTAATCACCTTTACGATGGCTGTCCACTGCATCACCGTTCACTACGGCCGTTAAAATACGGGCACCGCTGTCCTAGGAAACCCTAGCTTAATGGTTGCCCTCATCACTAGTGACCAGCGGTATGGATTATGGATATTTATTATTTACTTTATCGGGACTCTAGATCAAAAGATAAATTGCCGTGGAAATGGAGAGTTAGTGACTCCGTGACATTTTAATAGTTCGTAATAGTCGGAAAACCATTCCCGTCCCTAATCGATAAATCGACAGCAGAGGTCGCGAAGTTTAGGAACCGAAGAGTTGATGCAGTTCGAGTGGAATGACTCGGCTCAGTCGAGTATTCGATCGTCCGCGGTGCACCAGCTCCACGCAGTGCGGAGATTGCCGGGCCGTTGTGTGGTAGGAGACTCGAGGAATCATTTTAGTGTCGCGAATATTCCTAGAGAATCTCCCCTTCTTGGCGTTGCACGAAACTGGGTCGCTCTCGGGCCGAAGGTAAAGTACAATAGCATCAACTAGTTCCCATTCACGAAGTACAACAGTTGGACGATTGGCGTTCATTTTCCAGGTGAGAATAGATCGAATCCATTATATCGAGACAAAATAGCGTGCAGCCTCTGCAGACCGAATCTGGAGATCACGATTTCAACAGAAATAGAATTTGAGGATAAGAGAAGTGGGAGGAGAAATGATTCACCATTTCGTCGCCACTATGGGCTGAGTTATTCTGTTACCTAGTCGCGTATGGCGCGAGATGCGAGACGCGAGACCAACTGTCAGCGAGTGATTACGGAAGACGAAGAAATTTATTCATTTCTAAGGAGAGTGGACTGAATTTGCCAAACACGATTCAATGTGAAAATCGACGATAAATAATTAATAGTCGATAGTTATACACGCTACAGACTGATCGAGATCAAAGAACACAAAAAATATAATATACAAAAAAACACACGTTACTGGAGTAGAAATAGAGAGTTGAAACGGATTTAAAACGTTAAAGATAGTATAACTTTTACACAACACACCATACAAGGTAATGGTTATTAATCTCCAGTCACGTAATATATATTTTTTAAAGTGATTTCCTCTCCTTAAAACATTTGTAAGAAAGTGGGTACTTATATCCAAATAAAAAAACACACGAAAGGTTTGTTTGTAGAAACGCTAATTTGGAAAATAATTATTTAGAAAGCCTTTTCCAAGAAACAAAATAACTAGCGTTAGAATATTCCGGTAGGCCATAACCAGAATCCCATTTCCCCGTCTTCGAAGATTGGATACTTCGCAGAAGAGGTAATGTGTTAGTATTTGTATTTTTTTGCACCACAACAGGCTAGGGGGCCCAATTACAGCGCAGAACACCCAGGCTCGAGAAAAACTAGTGACTGGAATCGAACTTTCGAAGCGCACGAAAACTTTCCGTGCGCGAGTCGAGTGTCTGAACCGCTACCCGTGTACGCCGAATTATGTTAAGATCCATGTTTGGTATATTACAGCCGTAGAAGATTGAGAATTAGCAAAATAGCAACGGGATAAACAAATAATTTCGTCGACGGTCTATTGGCAAACTTTCCTCCCTGTGCTAAAGCACGATAAATCCGATTAGTTTTTTATTGCTTACTTTTTAGCACGAACACTTTACAAATTTACCATTATGCTCAATGTTTGTTTTTGTAAATTTATTGATAATTTTAATTCGCCAGAATTTCAGTCGTCCATGCACTTTGTAGCTGCAAGACGATTAGTAATCTAGCTTCAATAGGTAAATGTTATCAACTATCAAATATCCAAATTTAGTAAATAAGGTCTAAAATTCCAACCGTCCATGCGCTCAGTAGCTGCAAGACTTGTTGTTATCTAACTTCTATTTTAATAAATTTGTTTTTTATTTAAGCTTTGAATATCACTGAATCTCTGAACTTTATTGTCAAATAAAAAATAAAACATGTAAATAGGGGCAAGATTTCTTATTGTCTATGCGCTCTGTAGCTGCAAGACGTGCTGAAATCTAGCTCCTGCATATCATACTTGGAGACGAGGAACAAGAATCCCAACCGTGCATGCGCTCTGTAGCTGCAAGACGTGGTGGGATATTTATTTATTGTACAGCGCCCTTGAGGTGATTTTAACAAAAACGGCGCTATATAAATTATCCAAATATGCGAGCGAAAAGTGGGCAATTGCAGCGGCAAGCGGACCATGCAGGACAGCACGCTGGGAACCAACGGCGGGCAGACGCAAGTCCGCAGCGCGCGCGCGATGCGCAGTCGCACACTCGCGGACTCGGCGCTGCATTGCATTCGCGGGGTCGTCACTTCTAGTTCAACTCCCGGCTGATGCCTCCACCAATTATGAATTTATTAATACCGGTTTCTGTTTGGATCGATGCTTATGGACATTGAACTACCCGCGCCGAGGCCAGTCCGATGAATATCGTGAGATTATCTGGATATAGAGTAGGCAATTATGAAAGGTTTTCCAGCGCAAATAAATTCATCAGTAGCAGCGCTAAATTTAATATGTGATGCCCACATTACTTCGAGGTCAAATGCGAAGTGATAAAATGACATCTAATTATTTCTGACCTAAAATAGATGATAATTTCAATATTATCAAGTACATACTCGATTGAAACTAAATTCAGGTTATGGAATCTGTGTGTTGTTTGTTACTAGCGATCCTTAGATTCTATTACAGACGGATCGTACAAATCCATACGGCAGGGTAAAATTACCTAGGGTCTGATGTGGATTGATTTTTAGTGTACTGATTTTATTGACTTTGTGTCAAAAAATTCCTGTGCCCGTGAAATACAACATAAACCAAGGACGAGTGTTAACTCGATGGCTACTACTCACTACTGTATTATGTCCGAACATTGGAATGTTTTTGAAACAGTTCAAGCCAATCAATCCCTAAAAAAAAATTATAGTAATAATTATAAAATTATATAAAAAATCAATCTACTCTAATTTTACCGCGCCGTGTAGATTTGTACGATGCATGTGAAATAAGAGTTTGCGAAGTGGATGAGCGAATCCCAGCATCGTACTATTGAGAAGGTAAATACGCGAAATCGTCCTTTAGCCAGTAATTTGAATGACGCAATTATATGGGACAGCAAAAAAATATGTCGGCAGTTTGTTGTTGTTTTTTTTTCTTTGTTTACTGGAAGAGGCTATTTTGTTTTATTTTTATTTTATTTTATTAACATATTTGGCTTAATATTTTATTTTTTTAAAACATGAATTTTAAAAACAAGATTTATAAAAAAAAAATTAACCTAAAAATTACACAGCATATTCAGTAGAAAGTTTAAATAATAAAACATTCTACAGTAATACAACAAGAAAATCATAAGTACTGTTTCACACAGCTAGGCAAAGTGAACCAAAAACTGTATACATATATATATATATATATTATGAAATGCATGAATAAATAAATATAATTACCATTCACCATCTTTGAAATAGTTCAAAAGGTTTGTTATATGGGAACAATACCCTACACTTAATATATCAGATACGTGGGAATAACTATGGCCGAGTTTATGAAGTCTATTTAATACGGCATTACAAGTATACACTGTCCGTGAATTGTTGCTACAAAACGGTGGCACCTGTCTAGTCATTCTTACAGGCACCCTGAAGTTGATGAGAGATAATAGTTCAGGGCAATCCCATATTGAATTTACAATTTTGAATAAATTTAAAAGGTCTATAATTTTTCTTCTATCTATTTGCAAATATATAAAGGTGTTCTTTAAACCCTGTCACATCCGAAACCACGATGATCAGTATGGGCAAGAAGACATATTTAATCTAATTATGCTGGAATTTAAAATAGAATTACTAACATAAAAAAATAATTTAAACCCTTATAAAATCATTGACTGTCTTCTCCCTTGTGATGTTGTGTACTTACAGCTCCTCCCGTTGTCGCTGCGACAGCACCATTTTCATTGTGGCCGTAATCGGCTGGTGGTGGGGGTTAGTACCGCTCGGCGGGCGGCCCCGCTGCTCTCCTGCCGGGGCGGGGCCGGGCGGGTGTCGGGGTGGGGGTGCTCGCTGGCTCCTCCGACACCGGACTATAACTACACCTCACAACACTCACTGGTCGGGGCAGTTGATGCGTCAACACACGCGCACACACTTGATTCAGAAGGTGGAATTAGCTCTCCGGAGATCCATCACCTGCGGAGAAAAATAAAATAAATGCCTCATAATAATAACTATAGCCGGAACCTCATTTTACACGGTTCCAAAATAACACGGTTCATATTTAACCCTTCCGGGCCTAAGGGGGTTATCAAACAGCAAACATTAGAATTAATCACTTTACAGTTTAATAAACTTTGGTCAGTTAGCACGTGTACTTTTTGCTAATTAGGCGCAAATTTCCAGCCATAACCACAAAAAAAACGGATTTCGTGCTTTACTACGATACCATATCTACGCTGGAAAGGAAAAAATACCAAGCGACAATTTGTCAGATATTGAGTTGTACCTACATATTGGAAAAATAAAAAAAATTGCGTCGACTCTCAGGCTTCTAGATATTTTTTTATGTTGCTAAGATATTTCGATTTTTGTTGTTCATTTACATTTGTCTAAATGTCATTTTAAATTTTAAAAATGACATTTATCTGGGTCTTTTTTGCTAAACCGTTCTTCTACTTGTAGATGTTTTTGTTAAAAAACATTTTGGTTTTTTTTACTATCTTTTCACGATCTTACGACAAAATAGTAATTTAGTTGCTAAAATTTACCCTCTCAAAAACTTTTTTTTCCGACTACAGCCTTTTAATCTAATCTCAAATATTTGCCATTCCGCTGCCCTAGTTCTTGTATTTTGCAAATTTTACAAGACATTTTTTTTGTTTTTAAAATCAAATAAGTAAAGCCATTAAGTGGAGATTGGCACTAAAAAAATGCTGAAAATATTATTTAATAACGGAAAAAAATATTCTTAATAAATAATAACATATTGGCATTCATGACTCAATTTTGCTATAAATGTTCTATTGCACAGACAAGAACTAGGGCATCGATTTAAAATTTAGATGTTTTTTACGAATTCTCATTAACGAAAAAAAAAAATTGTAATTTTGTTCCTTCATTTAAAATATATAACATTTGTCGCTTAGAAAAATAATCGGAACAAGAACTAGAATCCCAACCGTCAATGCGCTCTTTAGCTGCAATATTAGAAAATCTCGTTATTGTACAATGCCCTTGAGGTGATTTTCACAAAAATGCCGCTAAAGAAAAGATCCTAAAAATATTAGCGTTCTTATAATTTACCCAAATATCTCAATTTTAGTGGGCATTTTCTACGAGTTGTAAATAACTAACTATAAGAAAATGAAAATCAAGTTGGGGTGGGGTTCGAACCTCGGACCTCTGATCCGTGATCCGTGAGTCCGCAACACTAGGCACGGTATACAACCCGATTCAAAATCGATTATATTCTATTCGATCTAACTATACTATATAATATAGTACTAGCGGACCCGACAGACGTTGTCCTGCCCGAACGTTGGATTGCCTGCTATTAGCTTGGAAAAAGACTTTCCATTGATAAATAGGTACTAGTAGGTTCTTGTTTATGATTGAATTCCAAAACTTAAAATTATTAATATTCAAACATTGAAATTCAGTAGATATCTAGGTACTTGTTTATGGTTAAATTCCAAAACATAAAATAATACATTTTGAAATATAGAATTCTTTTTGCATATGTCAAACTCGGCTCTTCTCACCAACAGGGGTGCAGTTTATTCATGAACGCAATTATCAAAAATGTATTGAATGTAAGTTAATATTATTTTATTACTACCAACAATCCATTAAAAATAAATAAGTGTGAAGAAATTATAAGGAAAAAATCTGACTGGAATCCATAAAAAGCGAATGTTGTTTGTAAACATTCAAAAAGAAACTTTTATAAACACAAAAAACCACATCCTTTAATTTTTTTAGTTTATGAATTTTCGTCGAATGCAACCCTAGTAGGTCGACGAAAAAAGATTTATGCTGCTAACTTTTTTTACAGATTCGATTGAAAATTTTAATACCTACAAACACGCGCAGCGTAAAGATCTACATTTCGCTAAAAACCACACGTAAATCAGTTAAGCCGTTTAGGAGAAGTTCAGTGACATCACACGTACAGAATAATTATATATGTATAAAGATATAGCAACAGGCAAAACCTGGTACTTATTGGCGTAGCATTGAGTTTCAAGCGATAGATACGGCCGCAGTAAGATGGAAGATTGCTACAGGATGAGAATATTGAGAAGCGCATAAAAGCTTTTAATAGCCTTGGTAATATTTATGAGTAGCGAGTAGTAAGTAGCACTTCCGAACATCGAATATAAAAATAAAATTGCATGATACCCTAAGGAAAATATTAATACTGAAAAACGTATTGCAACGAGAAGTAAGAAAGGGGTGTCTAAGAATAACATAGACGCAATACAGATCTGATGTTTGAGGAACGTTATAGATAATGAGACAAGACAAACAATATTTATTTATTTACATATACGCCCAATGAGCATTTTTATGGACACATTTATGTATAGAAAGTTGTAAGGGGGGACCGTGGAGCAAACCAAACTTGCGAGTTTCAAAAGAACAATTAGGAAGCTGAAATGTATGACGAATTAATTGTACATTTATTGTATCTGCTATTCTTTGTTTTAAAAAAAAACTTGTAAAATGTATTCTTCGACACGGGATTTCCCGGTGAGGAATACATTATCACCAAATCATATATTATGTTCATAACTAGGTAATGCTTAATAAACTAATAAGTAAAGCGGTGGAAATTTTTTAGAGGTTGGTGCTACAAAACCGATACAATGTGTTGGTTAGCATTCCTTGTACAGGTAAACGTCGTTTTGCGCCGATTCGATTTACGCCGATTTACAATTACGCCGGTTGGTGCCGGCGTGGGATTTCCAGGTTCGCCCGACACCAGACGACAGAAGGCGCCGCGATTCTAATAGCAGACACACTTTTACACGTTGTTTTATTATATTACCGTGTACGCGAGCACCCTATTGTGCGTGTGAAATTGTTTCCGAGTTGGTTTTCGTTTTGTTTTTAAGAAAAATAAAAAAGTGTGATTATGTTTTTTATTTAATTATTATTAAAATTAAAAGAATATTCAAATATTTGTAGTTTATGCTATGATTCTGCAAGAAAGGAAGCAACAATCAAAGCAAATGAAATTGGATACTTTAAAAAAAAGTGTCAGAATTTAATTTAGTACCGACGAACTGGTGAGATAGTATTTATTATATTAAGAGATTATTATTTATTTTGTAAACGAATTTAAACTGTATTTATTACATACATTTATAATTTATTTTGATTATATATAGGATATGTATTAATACGCATGTTAAATTGTTCTTAGAATTTTGACACGGAACCTAACCTTATATCTTCGATTATTTTTGTGTTCATTTTACGCCGGTGTCTTTCGTAGCGGAACCCCGACGTAAAACGACGTTTACTTATAGTATTACAAAATTTGCCCGGTGCAAATCATACTTCGTATAATCTATTTCTTGAGGAATTGGTGTTTATTACCGGTGTTCTGTGGGACTTCGAATAAATTAAAATGTTTGAATGTACACGATGAGCGCAATCTGCCGCGTTATCACATCACGAACCTTGTATTATTTGCGTACCTAACATAATACAAATTTAAACCATTCGATAGTGAACATTTTGGCTCATTTGAACTGTAGTAGGCTACCCGGGCCTTGAAACATATCCCCGGGTGGAACAATAAATCAGCATCGTTTCCAAGAGAAATAATCATGGAAATAAATCACCAATTAGAAACATTAGATCTGCAGTTACGGGATATTAATCTTGTCGGTTTTGTGGTACTCCTACAAGGCACACTGTACACGGACAATTTGTGGTTATAGTGCGTTAAGCCCACGCATTCAGCAAATCGTTGGACAGATTTGCATTTTAAAACTGAGTGGTCATCCTTGATTCTTTAGCGACTAATTCATGCAGCTTTGCAGATGGACATGGAAACACAGCGGATAATAAAACTGACCACAATATAATACATATTTATTACTCGCGGCTGCGATGTTTATTTCGCCAAGAAGTACCGGTATCGATGTACAAAGAGCTGATGCTTTAAATGGCGCTCCAAGGTTTACGGTAGAGTATATAGTCCAACGCCAAACCAATTTTTGAGTTGTAAATAAACCTGTGTGGGTAAATCTACTTTGTCATTTCTACCGACATGGTTAAATACCATTTGTCGGATTATAATACATTTTCACGTGATATTCTTCGATACAATGCGCCATTGTTTGTCTTATAGCCGTGGTAGGTGGTGTGAGAAAATAATAACCAAATTAGAAACTGGAGAAAAGGAAATTTTAAGTAGCTGTAACTATGACTTCCATGCGTGGCAAAATTATGATTTCAGAGTTGCCGAACGCCGTCTAATCAGATAATTAATTGGCTACATAATCGTCGCGCCAATGAAGAAAGGATGAAAGATAAAATGTCCCACGGATACTCATATTCGCACGCAGCATCTCACGAGTGATGCGTGTAAACATATTATTCTGACATTCGACTTCAATTACGTATTTGTTAGACTCGATAATGCCACGTCTTTCTCAGCTTTCCTCGCTTCTACTAAAGCATTGTATGACACGCTTTGGCCCAAATTTAGAAAAAATAATTGGCTAGCAAACTAGCTCCGCTAAATTATCATGTTTGTATTAAAATACGTAATCGTTTTCTAAATAAACAAGTTTTTTTTAACTTTTACAGTGAAAGCACTCCCTCCACATACCCGAAAACCGTTTTAAAGACTGAAGGTCTTACTATCGATTTTACGCATAGTAAAAAAAAAACATTTTTTAAATGAAAATTTAGTTTACTTATTTTTTTTTATTTCAATTTCGGAAAACCGCGATTTTCATTAAATTTCTTTCTCTACTGCTTTCATTGCCCCTTTCACTGTGAGTTCAGCAAATTATATAAAGGGATTATGTCCGATATTGTCGTTGTTCCTCATGACATAATCGCAATTACACGAACATAATATGAATATGAATCTTCTAAAGCAACATTTGTTTTTATGCTACAATGTCCCCAAAATGCGTAGATTAGTCATTCGTCACACAACTCGGGATTCTTTTTATTCTCTACAATTTTGGAAGAAAATATTTTTCTTATCAAGGGATTTTTGATTCTTATTGGAGATTTTCGAATCATACGATACGCGTGGGACCGCAAGCTTTCTGAAGAAGAACAGTACCTCGGATCGGAGTAGATAATGTGTTAGATTTGATTTTAAAACAGTTTTTACTGTCTCTTGAAAAAATGCACGAATGAAATTTGAACGGAACTTTACGCGCGGGAGGGGTGTTCCAGGCGTTCCAGCCATCCACAAGCGACCCGGGCGCGTGCTTTCGGCACTTGTCGCAACGCGTTTGTTAGCATACATTTTTTACTTCATTATACCCCGTGATGTGAGTGTAAAGCTCGTAAGATTTTCTGTTCTTGCTTGTTTTAGTAATTAATTTGTGTCGTGTGTGTAACTTAAGCGCAATTATGAAACCAAAAGCATGTCCCGTTTGGAACTATTTCGTTGAAATTGACGACCTAACAGCCAGATGTAAACTATGTGCCGAACTCAAATTGAGAATGAAGTCCAACCTACGTCATCATCAATGATGAATTCATCATTACAAATGTTAGAATCCATGTTAAGTATGAATAAGGATCAGCACGACTCGATTACAAATAACGAGAAGGACAATATATTTTTGGCGAGTCACAACTTCAGGAGTACAAAAAAGAAAAACGATTGGCTTTATACGAGGATCACCTTATGTGGTGGAAATTAAATTCATACAAATATACTAATATTTAGTCATTAGTGCGCCAATATTTATCAGCTCCTCTCAGCAGCGTCGTCAGTGAGTAATTATTTAGCGGAGCTGGACTTATATTATATGAAGAACCCCGGAACAGATTTTAGGTGTAAAAGCGGCCAAACTACTTTTCATAAAATATAACTTACCACTACTTAATTTTGAATATTTATTATTTCTTTCGTTTCTGCTACCGTCATGACACTTCCGTTGCATCACTACCGTATACATAATAAATAAATAAACAGTAGCAAAAACTGTTAAATGCACTTGTAAAATTTTGTTACAAAAATTCATTCTTATCTTTATATTATTGTATAATTTCATACGTTGCTTACGACAATGCATTGTTTTAAATTACATTGCCATATATTATTGTGGATATCATATTATATAGCGCCGTTTCAGTAGTAAACTACTTCGAAGGCGTTTTACCAAAACGATTGTATGTAACATTGAATTTGAAAACAAAAAAACACAAAGAATGCATTCGAATGATTTAGATAACTTTTTGAAAAATCTAATACGCATGAAATATATTTTTATTCTAGGCCCAACTGAATATGTGTTAATGAAATGAATGGATAAAAACTAGGCACAGAAGTGATTGAAAATAAAACATTTAAAAACATGAAAGTGAGCTGCTTAGTATTAGATGATGTCACCAATTCAAGGAATTTGCTTATTTACATTTGGCTCGCATTTACTAGCGTTGAAGTGGTCCTCATATTATGTGCGATATACAAGTTATACATAGATGGGAACATTTTTTTTACACCAACGCACGGTTGATTATATCTTTCATCATTATAATTAATATAACTCTTAAAAGACTGTGCTAAAAAATCTCCCTGGAAACGGTGCTGAAACGTCGTGTTACATTAAACAAGACATATTTTGAAATACAGGTACTTATTTTAAAATAAAAATTTAACCCATTCTTTTTAATAATCTACTATTCGTAATTCGTAAAAATATAGTAACACTCCAATTATCCGGATTACTGAGTGCCAAATTTTGTTATTTTGAAATAAAACAGCGAATGGGAAGGTTTAGTGTTTTTTTTAATATTTGTCAGTCAACTAAGCCAATTTTATTTTTTTATGTATCGTATTATCAGCGCTATGATTTTTTAAGTTTTGTATTTTTGAAATTACTTCGCATGTGACTTCTCAAGTTCTCTTCCCCTTCTTCTCGATGAGTTCTGCTGATTGGTCAGTTAACTTACCGTAAACCGGAAATCTATTACAATTAGCATATGATTGGTCGATTCGGAAGAACTAGTGACGTCATTCAAAGTAGTTTGTTTTCATTAAAATATTATTTTTTTCATACATTTTCAAGAAACTTCGCCATACAATTTAATGCCTTTATTTTCACTGCTCGTAAGAATACATTTTGTGCATCTATTTTCCCGTATGGCTAAAGTTTCCCATTGCACAATTAAATTTTAATTAAAAACATCTCCTTTATTCTTTATTTCCTGATAACGATCTGGATGTTTGGCAATCCGGATGACTGGGGTTTGGATTAACGGAGTTCTATTCATATAATTTAGACCTTTTTATAAATTACGACATAATTATTCTTAAAAATAAGAGAGATATACAATTAAGTCTTGTATTTTATGTAGACTTATGTGGCATCATGGCCACACAAGGGTTAAAAAAAATTGAGTGGAGAATAATATCCACTTCTGGGCCTCGATTATGGTGGGAAGATAAAATTTATCTTTAAGTTTATCTACAAAGTAAAATTAAGTTTTCTGTATGAAAAATTTAATATGTTTACATTTTTTTCTAAGCCTGTTCAATTACCGGTTACCGACGAAGATACTTTGAATTTTCATACAAATATATTAAGATATTAGTTTATTCCGTCTCAGTATATACCGATGAAGATAGCTGTTCATAATCACGGCCCTGCTTCTATTTCACGCTCAGAATTGTATTATTCTATCCACCCGGGCACGGGAAATATATCTGACATTATTTAAGTGTAAGTATAAAATTAATATGTTCTATGTACCTACACGGAAACAAATTTAATTTACTGCAGCTTTACTAGGCAGAAGTATTTTTTTTATTGGCATGTCTCTCCAACATTGCAGACTGCGTTAAGCGGTCGTCATCAAGCCTGGTGGCGTCTGAACGAGTTTGAAGAAATCAAATTATACAATATTACCTACATAGTTATGTTTCGTCCATAAAAGAAAATTAAAGTTTGTTCAAGAGTTCTTTAGCAAATATATTTTTGGCATCCAGTAATTTTTCAGAACAGACATACATTTTTTAATTACTGTTTTGTAATCTTTGATCAAAATCTTAAAGACAAACCAAAATATCGCGTTTATTTGGCTTGTCTCGCTCTTTAGAACTAATCAATACTCTGTCTGCCGATGGCGTCATACAATAATAACTAGCAGGCTGTCCGTTGACTGCTACATGTCTCATTTGGACAAATTTTTGAATATTGCTAAGAATCTGTCATTCAAAACAGCGCTACCAGCCCCACACAAAATATTCAGATAGATATACAAATGTTAGGCTAGTGAGCGATCGGAACGCGAGAGTAAATAATCTGTCTTTCAAAATAATTGAAATAAGTATAAAAATATACTATTTACAAACACCAACCAAACATCAACTAAACGTAAGAAAAATATTATTTTTTGTCAGCATCGCTAATTATAGACACCGCACGCGCCTATTAGGTAGGTACATGAAGAAAACAATCAGTAAAAAGGTCAAGCCATTCCAATCCACGACCTTAACAACTTTTGAACCTTTCGAGTTAGTAGTTTTATATGACTATATTCCGTCTTATTAGAGTTAAATCCCGGAGCATTAAGTGAATCGCGGTATAAACAAATCAAAGCAAACACAGGAAGAAATCATACAAAAATTGGACCTTTTGAATACGTGTCATCATTTATTGTGTACAACAGGGCCTGCATTGATGACTATACTTATAATACAGAAGAACAAACTAATATGAAATAAAACTTGTAAACTCGTTACATATATTGTATGTTCACAAATTTACCATAGTACATAAGTACATACTTTAAATATAAATCTGGTATAAAAAGTAGGTATCACAGTAAGTTGAGCATCACACTTTTGCATTATCTATCTCGTTGAACCTAGATATAGAAACAGTATGCAAACAACGTTTAAATCAAAAGAAAATCATAATATTACGCCTTTTGTCATAGAAATAGATACTTAAATCCAAAATATCTGATATTAAAGTAAAACGTAGACATGATAAACAATGACATTGAATTTTATTGGAAGTGATTTGAAAAAACTAAAATATTTTATTTTTTATCATGTGCACGCGAATTAAAAAATAAAGCATATGGCGATGATTAATCATCAAGAAGTCCCGTCTTAAGACATGATGATAAAACGACTTATTTGGCATACAGCTGCCAGACTATTCCGTGGAATAGAGACGTCAGAAAACTAATCGATGAAGATGTAGACTATTGCGAATTTGCGAATTCCAATAGGAAACCAACAATTTTATCGCTAACAAATCGTGGATAAAATATGAATCCTATCTAGAACTGTAGGTCAGTTGGAAAAAGAGGAATACATAAAACTAAATACAAATACTTCCGATAGAAAAATATTTCTTAACGGCCATTTTGGAAAAATGACGGATGTCGTTTTACGATATATCGTAATATTTTAACGATTAATTGGAAGGAAAGACACAATATGAATCAGGAGTGAAGAAAGATAAAAACATGAGTACTCACAAATTACAAACAAGGTAAAATATATCCAAAATTGAACATAATATCGAACACAACCGACACTTGCACAATTAAGCACTACAGAAACCGCCGCTGTAACGTTTTAAAACTGACTGAATTCGTCGACAGAGGGACAGAGCGACAGGGGGAAAAATTTAGATTACGTTCAGCAGTTTGAATAATGAACTGAGCGCTACCTTGTGAGAAATAAAAGTAATAAAATGAGTTGGTCGATAACGTAGTTTCGACCACAGAGCATATTTTTCTCTATAACTCTCTAACTCTCAGAATTTGCGTAAAATATAAAAAATGCAATTTTAGAAAGTATTCTAATCAAGAGTATACTTTTTTAATAAGACAAACATAAAGCATTCGGATTATTGAATCGAAAGCGAGTATAAATACACATTGAACTGACTGTTTTGCAACAATTCGCTTGGGTACACATAGTACAGGCGAATAAGTACGATGTAACTTTTTACTTAAAAAAAAGTTTAAAAAGGGTACCTGTAGGTACTCTGATAAATAAATACTTTCCTTGTATTTTTTAGCCAAAGAATTTAAATAAATAATGACTAAGTTTTTATAAAACATTTTAAAATTATGAAGAACAAAAAAACACAAATAAATCAATTGAAAAGAACGTAACACGTGTAAGGTCCAGGAGTTGGGTAAATGGTAATATAATAAATATTTAAAAAAAACAAACGCCAGAAGTTTGCACAATATTGACGTTTAGAGTTTAGGTACCCTTCACTCTTTTATTATTATTTTATATGACCACCCTGAATACAAATGAAAATCTAACATAACAAATGTCCGATTTGTGTGCGCTCATTTTGATACTCCCAGATCTGGTAGAACATTTCACACCCACATCTCGACATTTGTGTGCATAAATATTAAAGCCGATGTCTATTGAATCGAACGAAGAATGCGTAAAAAAATAAAAAATGAGGTATGTGTTTACGTGAACATATTGGGTGTCTTTCACTTATTCGATGTTCGGGTTAATAACTATTTTAGAATATATACATTTGACCATATTCAGGACGTGGGAATCATGTTTCATTATCATTTAAGAATATTTATACGCTGTCATGAACTATCGTGAAGGTTTCTTCAGGTATGTGATTGTGTTAATCAGAATCTTGTTGTTTTAGACCAAAGAAATGGTAGCGAATGTGGATTGGGCGAATGTTGCCCCTGATAACGATAATAATAACACGATGGCCTATCTATTCCCAACCGAAGTACCTGACAAGAACGTTGTTGTGGCTAAAGCTGTCCTCACATGCAGACTCGACTCGCATCCATTCCTGGAGAGGACATTACTTCTTCACCAGCCTGTCAAGGTGAGCCTAGATTCCTAATTAATTATTCCACTGATTACCAATACGTCTTATTTATTCCTTTACTCGCGTATGTACAGTATACATTGAAGGATATTTAAAATGAAGAATAATTAAGTGATCGAAAAAGTGAAACAAAAATATTTACCAGTGATAAAAAAATACAATAAAAAATCGAGAGAGCAAAGAATATGATTTATAACATATTGTGTTAGCGAGGCAGGCAATTCGAAAATATAATATGCATTAAAGGGGAGCAAAAAAAAATGTGCATAACAATAAAAAGCAAAAAATATTTTTTCAAAAAATTTATCGTACACTGTGTATTTGTTTTACTTGTTATGATGCTCAAAAATAGTGTCCTTACCTATGAAATAATATTTATAAATAACATATAAAAAATTGATTCATTTTTAGTGCAAACTTTTTTCATATGAAGTTCATGAAGTGTCAGTAATAATATATTTTAATTTATTTTTTATTTTAATTTGTACTTTTTCTTATTTTCTGCATGAACATGGCAAAACCCATGTCGAAGCATTCATTTCCATTATTTGTGTTATGCTTCCTTATATTGCTGCTTATATGCTGCTTATATTGTATCTTAATAATAGTTAGTCACTGATATGATATGAAATTATTTATTAATTTAAAAAAAAAATGTTTCTATTTTTATTTTAACAGCCATTAGTTTTTTAAAAAAACGTAATCCGTAACACAAAAAGCATTATGTAATTTTATTTTTGCAAAAATAATCCATTAAATTTGGTCATGTAAATATTTATATATAAAAAAAACTACATTGAAAAATATTGTAATAAAACAAACAATAAAACAAGAAGAAGTTTAAAAATTGGAAAATTGTTTTCAGGCGTTGCCTAGTATGTGAAATAATTCAGTCTGATGAATCTCTTCCCAACAATAAAGGTTTTAGCTCTATAACTTCACTAAAATCAACAGATGGAAGAATTGAAGAAATATGGATATGCAAACATTGGCAAAATGGTGAATGTTACACAGTGTGTAAAGTGGCCACTCAAACCAGCCAATGACAGGTTGTAAGCCCTGTAAATGCCTAGACTTCCATATTCCCTTCTCTAAAATGTTCTCCTTCCCTGTTGTAATTTGTTAATATATAATCAACATTGAAATAATACAATAAAATGAAAATAGCTCTGAAACTAGTTGGGTATTTAATAAATAATAAGTGGTTAAAATCAAATCGTTTTAAGTTTAAACCAACACTATTATACCCTGCGCCAGATGTAACGGGATCTAGCGCCTCGCCACTCTCTGAAAAAGAACGGGAATATACACATTTGCAAATGAATACTTCTCCTCTCCTTTATCAGCAAGTGTCTGGTTCTTTGTGCCGACTGAACCTAGGTAGGCCCGGTCCGGCTCTGATTATGCCCATCATATTAGAGACAGGAACCTATTAAGAATGTCTAAATTTTTTTACATGTCTCCCAAAACATTATCTACTTGGCATCGTAATAATTATAAATTGAGATAAAATTTATAATGGCCTTTACCATTCTTGGTAATACTAGCCAGAAACAAACAGTGTTTACATATGTTAAATGGGAGCAAAACAATATTACAGACAAGACAGAAAAAACAGATAAAGCTTTTACATTTTTAAAATACATGGAACATAATTGATCTTAAAATTAAAATTACAACAATTGGAAATAAAACAAAAATCGCAATAATAATAATTGATTCCAATAGTATATCATCTATGTAAGTTCAATATCACGTATAAACCATTTGTCAATATGTTCAGGAGGGACAAACATCTTGCGATTTTAGTGTCTAAATGTTTGGACACGCTCAAAACATTGTTGATTAAACTGGTATAAGAAGGTATAAAAATTGGAAAATTGTTTTCAGGCGTTGCCTAGTAGGTGAATTGGTTCAGCCGGGCGAACCTCACCCGCGTGATGAAGGTTTCAGCTCTTTAAATTCTCAAAAGTCAACAGATGGAAGAGTTGAGAAAATGTGGATGATTAAACATAGGCAGGAGGGTGAATGTTACACAGGGCGTAAAGTGGCCACTTAAATCAGTTAATGGCAGGTCATAAGCCTTGTAAATGCCTAGACTTCCATATCCCTTCTCAGAATGTTTACCTCTCTGTTCCAACAAATTAAAATAAAAATAAATTTAAATGCATTTATATTAGAAAATCTATTTTTACTATCGTATGCGTCTATGCAAAGTGAATTGTGGCAGGAAAACTGGCAGTTACGAATGGTTTATTCACTGTATTGCCTTTACACAAGTCGAGTACATTTCGTCCCCAGTATGAGATTTAGGTATAAACGCAGTATTACTTTGCTTCTTTAACACGGAAAATTAATTTATTTGTACTTTTACATTGTTTGTATTCTTTTTTTTATACAGAATAATGTTCCCTCACTGGGGTGTTCCCTCACCGTGCCGAGGGAAACATTTTACAAAATGTGAAACATGCCTTAAATTAGCTATTTAACAAAATTAACATAATAAGAACAACAAAAAACACATAATTAACATATTACAACAGAGATGAAGAACATTCAAAAGAAGGTAATATAGAAGTCTAGGCATCTACAGGGCTTATGACCTGTCAATGGCTGGTTTAAGTAGCCACTTTACACACTGTGTAACATTCACCATTCTGCCCATATTTAAACATCTGTATTCCTTCAATTCTTTCATCTGTTGATGTTTGTGAAGTTAAAGAGCTGAAACCTTTATTTATGCGGGCGAGATTCATCTAATTGAATTATTTCGCCTACATACTAGGCAACGCCTGAAAATGTTATTTTTTCAATTTCTATACTTCTTCATGGACCAGGTGGATTCATCAACAATATTTTGAGTTTGTCCAAATTTTTGTAGACAAGGACTGGATTCAACTCCCTGGGGAGCTGTTTATATTATCAGTCCTTGTCAACAAAAATTTGGACAAATTCAAAATATTGTTGAAAAACACATAATTAATCAAATAAGCGTAATTATCATTAACATAATAAACAATGAAAAACTAAAATAATCATAAAAAACATAACCAATTTATATAGACCAATAGAACAAATCTCATAAACAGTACACACATTTTACCTATTTGGCTTGATCGACTCATTAATCCATGTATTTGCGGTACTGAATTTGATAGAATGCAAGCAGTCTGTTGGTCAATTTTGAAATTCAAATATAATAATGAATATGGCTTGTCGCACTCAATTGAAAACGCCAAAAAATCTCATTTGAATTTTTTTGGGTCATATGCGGTATTGAACTTATAATTAAATGTTGAACTTATAGTTGAACTTGTAATTGAATGCAGAAAGCAGCCAGCCATAAAAAAGTGAAACTGAGATGACAGCACCTTTGTGAAATGAAAGAATAATCCAATCTACGCAACCGTTGGAATGTTTTTGATTTAAAAAAATGATAAACAATGAAAACATTGTTTTTTTATAATACAAACAAGAATTTAATTATATATTTGACCAGTTTTAATGATTTTTAAAGTACCGTAAGATTTTTCTAGTCCTGTGGGTGTTTTCTGCAAATTGAGAAATGCCATTTTTGTGATCGACACTTTTTCTAATACAGTTTTTTGTATGAAAGTGGTCTGGCTGTTTTTAGCAGAACATAGAATTGACCTTACTGCACCCGATAACACCAATATATCATTTTTTCAAAATTGTGGACTGGCTGCTTTCTGCATAACTACGTTCAATTGAACTTGCATAGACGATTTGTGTAAAAAAGTAAAAGAACTGTTGAATATTGTTTTGTTTTGCTCAGTATTTAGGTATTCCTATTATAGTATACATATATATTCAGTACATATTACACAATGAATTATTGTTCATGAACAACCCACTCACTTCATTACACTTGCTTGCTGGACTTGAATATATGCACACACATATGATGTAAACTTAAGGTGTGTATCCAAATGATAGATGACCAATGTCTAAATATTTGTACGTATAATTACGATTATTATATTATAATTACGATAACTATCATATTTTACTCGTATTATATCAAAATACCACATAGGAATTCATTGTTTCACAAGTGAAAGTTTTTTTAACCATCCTTGAAAATTATTATAACATGAACACGAATGAACAATTTGTTTTAGATTTTATTTGAGGCTTGGATTTTATGCAATAATGTTTATCATACCTCTAAAACGGCCAAATATTTGTTAAAGCTATAGGAGTTGAATAGTTATTATGAGTTTAGTAGAAAATTTTATTTTTAGTGTAGTCACTTGCGTTTGTTACTATCGTGTATGTCTCAGGTTTCATTCCTGGGTCAACATGAAATCTTTTCCCTCGGTTGATTTTTACAACCTTCCTGTTAAATAAAATTGTATTTTTCTGGGTTGTTACGTCTTATTATTTATTAGGATAGCACTTGTTTTTAATATGGGAAACAAGTAAAAGGAATTCTGTATTTAAGTCAATACTGTGTGCAGAAATCTGTAGTCCCTTACATTAATTTATACATTCGTTGGCGTTTCTGTGTTTTTTTTTACATATGTGTAATTCTGATTATAATATTTCCAATAAATACCCGTGCATTTTATAATTGAATTTACATAGTGTATCTTACGAAGTAATAAATTTTTTTATAATTGTATTTTAACATTGTTTAAAATTATTGAATGAGCTAAACCAAGGTTATCAAGTATTATAAACAATCTGATTCGTTGAATAATTAATTTGTTCTAATTTTTATCCAGTTCAAATAATTAAAATAAGTATAAAAAAAATCATTTTATAGCTAAGAACTACTTTAATGAGTTTATCTGTTAATACAGTTGGAATCCTATAAGATTTGTGCAAGATTTTTGTTGTCTGATATATACCTATTTTGTTTCATCCGTTGATTTTCCCCATTTATATGTAAAGTAATTTCAGTTCACGGAGTTACGATTCTATCTTATTACATCTTTCTTTTTTGGCATTCCACTCTAAAATTATGATTTTTTAATGTTAATCCTAAATATTATATAAGGTTGAAATTATATTCAATTCATAAGTGGTTATTAGAAACGCAGCAGTTTAGTTTTTCTAATTTATTTGTTGACCAATGAGAACTTTTGTCCAAGTATTTAATTAATTTATGTTTTGTAGAAGTGTCGCATAGAATTCTTGCTTCAATATTAAAATTGTTTGACTATTAACTAACAACTAATAATTATTCCTTATTATTATAACAATAATACATACAGCAATATTCAGTAGTTTAAATATTAATTTCCAGATCGGAAGAGCAGTGGCCAAAGTAAAAGCTGCTCCCTCCAATGCCATATTTGATTGCAAAGTTCTGTCAAGGGATCATGCCTCATTATCCTACACTAATGGACACTTCTACCTTCAGGTGAGTTTACAATTTCCACAAATATTTTGCGGATGGATATGAAAGCTAAACAAGCCTAAATTTGATGAGGCATAGTAAATAAGATCTCAAAATAATCAACCACTGATATTTGCCTATGTTTTGTTTTTTTTTTACTAAGCATAATTTGTTGATTATTCCACTATGGTCAACCAATTTAAAAACTGCTGGTTTTTTACTAAGCATACTTTGTTGTTCATTCCACTACGGTCAACCAATTTTAAAACTGCTGGTTTTTTACTAAGCATACTTTGTTGTTCATTCCACTACGGTCAACCAATTTAAAAACTGCTGGTTTTTTACTAAGCATACTTTGTTGTTCATTCCACTACGGTCAACCAATTTAAAAACTGATGTTTTTTTAAAGAAAGAATGAATAAAAATGTTTATTACATTACGACTTTTTAAGAAAATTCGCAGAACATTTGGGCGACTACGATCGTTGAATTCCAACTCGAATTAAAATTAATTTGATTCTTCATTGTTGATAATGATATTGATTTTTTTTTTGTAAAACTTAATTGTTTTTTTAAAATCTTTAAAAATTATTTAATATGTTTGTTTACATTTGAATCCCTATTTATATTGTTTCAAAATTGTTATGACAGGCGCCATGGCGCAGTTGGTTAGACGGTCAAATGTGAAACAGGTGTCATGGGTGCGATTCCCGCCAGTTGTAAGAAAAAAATTCAAGAAATAATTTTTCCCGGTTGGTCTGAAAAATAAATATACACAAAAATATTTTCTATTTATTATTTGAATACGCCATAAACGTAATTCTGCATACATACATGTTACATATACACACTGTCAAATATTTTGCTACAATTTGCTACATTTAACAAAGAGTGTGAATAAATAAATAAAATAAATAAATAAAAATAAAATAAAAATATGTCAATTTAAGGAACTAAAATCAACATTTTGTGGATTCAATTTGGGAATCGAAACATCCCTAACTTTAAAAAAAAAAATGGGAGTTGCTTATTTTTTGCCTTACTTATTATGTACAAGGCAACATGCAGAACATCCCTAACTATCAAGTTCATAAAAAAATCATGCTGTAGATACAGACACACCTTAATTTAGATAATTATATTGTAAATAAGAAATAAAAGGCCCCCCCAAAAATTGATATCTTCGGAGATTCATTAAGCACTTTTAAGAAAAAGGTTTCACAATTATTGCCCTAGATAACTTTTTACTTTAATGTTGTTTATATTACCTTATTCTTGCGTTTTTTTATCTTCGTATTTATGTGCTTAATTTTTTTAAAATTTCTTTTAATTTTTGTAACTCGCATGCTGTGGACCGTTGTAAAGGACCACTTGCCCAATACTGCTTTATTTTGTGTGGATGAATGTATCATTGGTTATATGTTATTGTTCCAAAACAAATAAAAAAAACAGATAATAAACTCTTGGTTTACATTTCAGGATACAAAAAGTAGTAATGGTACATTTGTCAACAACCATCGCTTGTCTGAAGGGTGTGTGGCGTCCACACCGTACGAAGTATGTTCCGGTGATATTGTACAGTTTGGTGTTGATGTCCTGGATAACTCTTGCAGTGTGAGTCAATTCTATTCATTCATTTTATATTAAAAATAATTCATTATCAAATACATTTATTATTCTCTCGACTAAATAAAAAGTGCATATCGTTGGGTTTCTGGCACGAGTTGGTAACGAATCTTTTACTAGTTGTGAGACATTCAACTTTTAAAGTTAAAAACTCACCCAATTCAACAATTATAAATAACCACAAGTAGAATATTATAAAATATTATTTTTTGTATTCATAAAATACAAATTATTCCTATTTACTTTTTAAACAAAGATTATTTGATGTCAGTTATGAAAAGATCTCGCTTTTTGAAAATTTGCAGTTGCCAACTTGTGCCAGAAACCCGACAATATATTATGGTCAATTTGTAGTCAGATGGCATAAAGTTACAATAGTAGGAAAATCTTTTCTATCATTGTGTTTAATATTTATTTAGTCTAAAAAAATATTCGATTTTTCAAAAGAGAAAAGAAAAGAAATTGACGATTGAATAATATTGTAAGCAGCGAATAATTTCTTAAAGGAGCTATCTGACAAATTTGGAGTACCTCAAGGCAGCTTTTTGGGACCAACCCCTTTCCTACTATATATAAATTATCTAAGTCACCTTGTAATCCTGGTGAATGAGTTGCTATCGACTGGTAACTTTTCAGACCAGCTTAGGATATCAAAAATTGTCCAAATATAATAAAGCGAGAGTAAAAAAAATGTGTCTAATTATCGACCAATCTCAATTCTTCCAGTGTTTTCAAAAATTTTTGAATGCGTTATCAAGGATAGGTTTACTAAATACCTGAATTTCAATAATCTTCTTACATCCCAACAGTATGGTTTTTGAAAAGGCTCTAACACTAAATGTGCTGCTTTTGATTTCATATCGAATCTTCAAAAATAAAATAAAGTAAATAAATAAATGATATCACAAACATTTTAGATTCCTCAGCTCATACAAATTTAAAGCAAATTTTTAATAGCGATATCCATAGCCACAATACCGCAGCTGGAAAAGCCTGCATATACCAAAATTTAATTCTACCGAGTTTGGTAAAAAGTCCTTGGAGAATATCTCTCGAATGCTGTATAATAAACTACCGAACATAGTTAAAGAAAATGAAATGCATGAATTGCAAAGCGTGGCTCTCAAAAACTTCTACCTATACCTTTTCTTAGAAGATCTGAGTGAAAATTATTTCTTAAAGCTTCTTCTTCTTGGTTAAGATCGGTTGATCTGTTATCAGCTAGAAGCTGACTCCTGAGACTTTGAGTTCCAGCTGTCCTTCCCTCTCCTCAGTGGTCCTCAAGGCAGATGGCGGACAGCTGGGATTTCGTGGGCCATGGTATGGCGGATTCTGGAGCTGTCCATTCTATTGACGTAATCTCTCCATAATCTATCTATTATGCCTTGGGTATCGCAAGTCCGTCTAACTTCTTGACTCCGGATTCTGCCCCTTAGGGTTTTAATGGAATATTTCCTTAGGGAATACAAATAAATAATTAAATTTGGCCTTGCCACTATTGCAAAGTTGCGCATTTTGTAAGTATATTTTTCCTATTTTATGCAGGTAACCCACGGTTGCATAGTAGCAACACTCAGGCTGTACCTTCCCGATGGCAAGGAAGCGAAGGCTTCGCAGAGCACCATTGTCAAGTCACCATCACACGCCGAGGATTTATGTGTCCTCAACAACATTATTCAGGTTAAGAATGCTACAAACTCACTGCTGCTTATATATATTTTTTTATCAAAAACATCAATGTTAATCAACCTTCAAAATACAGTGACGTTCTCAAAAGTGATAGTTATTAAGATTAGATAGTTTTTAAAGAAGCTGATATCAAGTGCAAAGTGGCATATCGTATTACTCACAAAAGAGCTCTCTTCATGCTCAAATAATTTTTTGTAGAACTGAAGTGAGTACGAGTGAAAAATTGAAAAATAATATCGATTTTGATATTAGTGGTTGTTATTGTTATGTGGTTTCTTGCGTAGATCAATGAATTGATTCTTGCTTCACATGCCAGAAACCATAGACTTTAATAAATCACCATAAATTGTATTACTACCAATTTAAAACTATAAAATGTCCTTTAAATCTTCTTCTTCTTTAGAAAAAAAACTTTTACATAACAAAAACTTATTTGAATACATAGACAAAAAGTTTAATTAAAAAGAAAAGTTTAACAAAATAGAGGAAGAATTCATTGACATATTAAATATTTAATGAATTTTTAAATGGAAAATAGGAGGAAATAATTACTAACTTAAAAACAATTATGGATTTACCGCAGAAGTATGAAAAAGATATCTTAGAAGTGAAGAAATACGATGAAAGAATAACTAAACTCGAAGTTCAACTTGCAAAGACTGAACAATATGCGCTTAAAAATACAGTTGAAATAAGGGGAATTAAAAATTTAAACAATGAAACTACTTTGGAATGCAACTAGATTCAGAAGACAAGGCAATTATTCTCAAACCGATTGCCAATAAACCTCATCGCATAATTAGGTTTCATAATGAAGGAAAGCAAAAGAAGATAATGAATTCAAAAACAAATGTAAGTATCATTAAAAAAATTAGTGCAGATGGCACCAAAATTTTCATAAATTAAGCACAAACTAAGTACAACACGAAACTTTTCTGGAAAACAAAATTAGCGTCAAAAGATAAAAACTATAAATTTGTTTAGTTTAAGAGCAGACAAATTCTAGCATACATACTAAACACGCAACTGACATAGATAAAACAAATTGTTTAAAATATCTAGAACATCCTTCAAGCACCAATTATTACTAAATCTTTTACAATGGAGCCACAGCTATGCAAAAAATGCACCCTTTTTACAATCTCTCGAGCAGATCCTAGAAGAAAACAAATTGTCTCATCCGGAGATATCAACATAAATATTCTAAGTGGAAAATCTGTTGTAATTGAATACACTAATCTTCTTATGCACTATGGATTTATATCATTACTTAATGTACCAACAAGAGAGACTCATGAGGCAGAAACTTGTATCGACCATATTTTTGCTAAAACAATTGACCCCATTGTATCCACTGTACTTCGCACCTCTATTACTGATCAGTTGGTATTAAAACCACAGTTCTCCACTCTAAAAAGTCGATAACTTATCAAACTACAATTTTTTAGTTCCATAAATTTTTTGAGATTATCGTATTTTTATATACTATTCAATTTTGTATTAATTTTCTTTAGACATCTTTAGTAAAAAATATGCTGTATTTTGTATTGTCTGCCTCAGAACAGGTATTCACTATACCTAGTGAGAATAGACTGCTTAATATGTTTGCTTATATTTTAATTTTGCTCATTTGTATATTTGTTTACCTTCTTCACTGTTTTGCAAACAGAATATAATAATACTATGCTAATAATAAACACCAATTTTCCTAGTATGTAGGTGAAATAATTAAATTAGATGAATCTCACCCGCATGAATAAAGGTTTCAGCTCTTTAACTTCACAATCATCAACAGATGAAATAATTGAAGGAATATAGATGCTCAAACATGGGCAGAATGGTGAATGTTACACAGTGTGTAAAGTGGCCATAAGCCCTGTAGACGCCTATGTTACCTTCTCTAAAATGTTCTTCATCTCTGTTGTAATATGTTAATATTAACAGCTCCCCAGGAAGTTGAATCTAGTCCTAGTCTACAAAGATTTGTTAAATGAAATCATTGAAAATAGGTAAAAATATTTACAATCACCAATTTATTATAGTTTTTACAATTTTTCTGGAAATATGTTTACACTATAGTCTAGCAATTTTTTTTTTATTTATGTAATTCCATTTTTCATTTCCTCACTTTACACTTTTTTTTTTGTTCCTTTGATAACATAACAAGGGGGTTTTACTGTATAAACGTGTAGAATTCTAGGTGACAATAAAAGAATGCGGATGGTGATCCTCGTTATGTTTTGGCGTCGTGATTGTTGTTTGATTATGTATATAAGTTGTCAAAATTATAAATCACATTTCAGGAGGCTGTACAGCGCGAGCAGCTGCTGGAGGCCAAGTTGTGCTCTCTGGGTGGAGTGGTGCAGGGCTGCGCGGGCGCCCTGAGCCAGGCCTGGCAGGCCCTGTGCTCCGAGGAGCGGCTCATGGCGCGTGTGCACTTCCTGGAGCGGCGTTTGGCGGCCCTGCAACCCACGCAGCCCATCACCGAGCTGCAGCAGGCTATACAAGACAAGCACCAGTACGAGGTATAGTACCGCTGCCGGCCAAGTGCCCCAGGACAGGCCCTGTGTTTCGAGGAGCGACGCTTGCACTCCCTGGAGACCACTGTTTATTGTGCCTACAAACTAATTTCATGTTAAACCCCGTAGTAATCAGGTGCCAGAGCTGTAGAGACTGCATTTCACTCTATTGCGTCGAACTAAACCGTTGAAAAATTTTGGTTTGGTTTTTGGTTTAACAACAGACCTAAAACGGACAGTTTCGTTGCTGCACTTGCAATTCTCGACCTGAGTACCTACGGCCCATTGTTTTGCTGTTAACTATAGTTAACTTCTTGATTGATAATCCTAGAATGATTTTTGTCCTTATAGGTGGCTCTTCTGACTGTTAAACTATTTTTTAAAAATTTTCTTTTATTTAGGAAACATACAGTACGGTTACATAGTTTTATATTTTACACAGTTACACTTAGCTCTAATGGACCAGTGAAGTTTCCATATTATATAATAATTATAATTATTATAATTATAATTATAATGAAAGTACAAAAAAGAGGAGAAAAAAAACATAAATGGAAGTTGTTTAAACATTAAAATCAGAGTAAAAAAAGTTATTTAAAATATGAAATATGAAGAAATTTTTTTTTTAAAGTAATTAAAAGGTTAGAATTGAAATAAAGAATGAAAAGCATGCTCAGATGTAAAAAAAAAACATTTTTAAAAAGGAAAAACATAAATATACACATCTATATTTTAAACGGATTAAAAAAAACGATGAGAAGAACTATTAAATGAAATATAAGACAATAAATTTAAGTCAATTTATAAAACATCTTCAAAAATAATGACACATAGTGAGAGCAGCAATATATTGATTTTATATACATATACAATATAAGTAATTAAAAGTAGTTTAAAAGTATAAAAACATGTCAATGCATCAGAGAAAAAGAAAGAATAACAGGTATAGCAAGTAATCTTTAAAATTTGAAAAAGCAATATAAGGAGAAGATTTTAAACCAAAACGATTTTTGCGGTAATACAAATTTCAGTAGAGAAATTTGATCAAAAATAACAATATGAATGTATGTAATGTGAAGTGATGTAAGAGAAAAGGGGATCAACAGTAGTTTTATTCATTTTATGTTGCAGAATGCCGGCAAGTCAGTGGTTCATACAATATATGTCAGTTTAACCCATATTTTCTGTTCTTCTTGTCAGTTATTTGGTTAGTTTTTTTGGCTCAGTTTAATAGTCTTTTAACAAATAAAAAGCCACCCTCATTTATTGTTTACCAATTAACTTTTGTATTTATGTAGAGGAAAAGGGTTGTAGGTGTGTAATCTGATCCATTTATTATGTATATTTATAATATTAATACTCCAAAAACGATTGATTGTCGTCCCGTCTGTCCCTATAGGCTCGTTTCATATGTATCGTGCCAATCCACGCGGCCTGGTAAAATTAGAGTGGGTTAATACTTATTTATTATTCTCGTTTTATTTCTATTCATGGATGAAAATTTTGCTAAAAGAAATCTAGTAAAGATTAGTTGACCTCATGTACTGTTTTGTGTGTGATTAATAAATTAAATAAATATATGTTAACCAATCTACCCTATGTTTCTTTTATCGGGCCGGTTGAATTTTTGCTGTGTTGTGGAGAACGGTCTCTTATCAAATAACGTATATAGAGCCATTTTTGTAATATAATCCCTCAAGGGCGCTTTACAAAGCGATTCATGAATATTGATTTTAATTTATTTTTTTGATTACTTGTATAGCGCATCCGAGATTCTAATTAGCCAAGGTCCTGAGAGCTATCAACTGAAGCTACTGAGGCTAACCAACTGATTGAATAAGGCCATTACAACAGATTCATTAAGGCCCGCTAGTTAATAAAAATAAAATATTTTCAGACCTATGCTACGGAGGCGCTGAAAGCGGCTCACGAAGAAAAGTTGAAACTTTTAAACCAGCTCAGTACCATCCAGTGGTCAGTTTGCTCCTCAGAAGAAGAATGTGCTGTACTGAAGAGTCAAGTGGATAGAGCGCTTAAAGATTTACAGGTGCAATTACTATTTTAATATAAAAAAGTAGCTTTATAGATTCGCGATAATAACATAAAATGGAGAACACTTACAGGAATATGGAAGAGAGGGATTTACATGGTATATGACCTGTCTCCGGTTGGTTTTTGTGATACTTTACACACTGTGTATCATTCACTACTCTGCCTATGTTTGAACATACATATTTCTTTGATTTTTCCATCTGATGATTATTTGGTAAAGTAAATGAGGTGAAACCTTTGTTGATGTGAGCGGGATTGATTTGAATTATTTGACCTATCAAGCGACGCCTGAAAGTACCCGTATCTTTATAATTAACATCAGGCATGGACAACTTTTTTCTAGTCTGGCCAAGATTGCCAATTTTCCTCAGAGTTGCGGCCAGGAATATCAAAATAACCACCCGCACATATAATTAACCCGCGAATAAAAACTGCGCTGATAAAAAACACTCCTAACTCCTCAGTTAAAAGCTGTATCTGGTTACTAGTGAATACGACATTATATCTTTTGATGATTTGATCTTTTATAATGAGTCATTTTTGTGAAAAATCACCTTAAGCTCGCTGTAATATTATTTATCTAGGTATTATGAAAAAATAAAATCAATAAATCACGTACAATTTTGAGTTTATGAATGAAACTATGTATGATCTAAACTCCACATTTCCGCGGGCCGGATCAAAACCTCGGGGGTAGCCCACATGTGTTTTACATATTTTAGTTCAATGTTAAATTTGGTTTTAGGATCTTGGTGTGAAGAAGTCGGAAATGGATACGTTACTGCTGGAATCTCGACAAGCATTACAAGAAGCTAAACAGCAGCTCTCGCATTACGAAGTTCAACTGCTTTCAGACATAAGTTTAACTAATGTAAGTACTTATGTTATTGCAATTACTTAGATAAAACCAAAGATTATATTATTTTAAATACTTTAGTAATCTAATAATTTAATTAATCTTGAAATATTTTTGCCTTTTAAGACTGTAATAATATAATTTACTTCTTTTTTAGAACTATGTAATTTTTTACTGTTTGGAAGATTTGTTCCTCCTAAAAAAACTTCTCTTATTAGAAATATGTGATGTTATTATAGTAAGCAACGGTGGTATGAAGTTGCAGAAATTTGTCCATGAATTCATTCAATAAATCTCTGCATTCAATTATTTTCATTTGAATAATTCATTAATGTTTTGAGTTGCATTAAATTTAGTTCTAAATAATTCATCGTTAGATAAAAATTTAGTCAGTTACTTCATACTTTTTTTTATAATCCCTAGTTTTTAAATTTGAAAAGAAAGGATAAACACGGATGAGTCGAACGGTTAAAAACAAAAATTGTGATATTCATCTGACTGAATTATTTCACCCACTAGGCACCGTCCATGCGCTCAGTAGCTGCAAGACTTGTTGTTATCTAACTTCTAATTTTATAAATTTGCTTTTTATTTCATTTTTAAAATATCACTTAAACTCTAAACTTCATTGTCAAATAAAAAATTTAAAAATAAAAATGTAAATAAGGGCTAGATTTCTTATTGTCCATGCGCTCTGTAGCTGCAAGACGTGTTGGGATATTTATTTATTGTACAGCGCCCTTGAGGTGATTTTCACAAAAATGGCGCTATACAAATTATCCAAACATTATTATTAGGCAATGCCTGAAAACATTTGAACAATTTACACTTTGTCCCTTACAGCATTTTAAATTTCCGGCTATGATATATAATTTTACTACAGCTGTGATTAAGATCTACTCAATGGCATATTCTGTTCTGATGAGGCTTGTACATAGTTTTTTTTTTCATCATTTATGTCTGTATTCTTTTGATTTCTCTATTTGTTTTGATCGAAAGTTTCTTCTCTTTCTTTTATAACTTGATTATAAATAATTCAGTTTGTGTATCGATGTGTATAAAGGCCAAATGCTCAACTCTCGCAAACAGGCAGTTGATTAGAATATGTGTTTGATTTTTAGAATCACAACTCTGCAGAAAATGGTTTTGGTGTTAAAACAGCGAAGAATAATGCAGAAAAGATCGCGCTCATGCTGGAAAATCTCAAGATGGATCAAAACACATCTGTGTCAGATTTTTTTGAAAATTTATACAAGAATGCTGATGCCAGAAAGGTAAAATTTAGTGCATTTGATCAATTTGTTTGGGAACATAATCAACATTATTTTTACCAAGAATCCATAAATTATCTTGCCTTGGCGAGGAGGTTTGCGCATTTCAATTACTAATATGTATCCATCTCGTGGTTAAATGGTCAACACTTTTGCCTACCGACCAAGAGATTTTGGGTTAAATTCCCAAAATGGTTGAAATTATATATTTATTTAAAAAAAAAAAAAATTTCATTTCATTTCATTTTTTTTGCACCACAACAGGCCAGGAGGCCCAATTACAGTGGTGAATTACATTACAGAAAAACCAGGCTTGAGAAAAATCACATTTTTTAAAAATTTTTGTGTTCTCACCGGGAATCGAACCCGGAACCTTCCATGCGTGAGTCAAGCGTCTTGACCACTACACCACGGAGGCCGCCTGTCCCTTCCCGGTGATGTGTAGCTAGTACACATTGCATTTAATAACTTAAATATCTCCAATAATATAATAAATGATGGGTCGAGATTTTCCATATTCCTTCTCTATACATTTACGTATCGGTAAAAATGTTATTTTTATTAAATAATTAATGCCTGTTGGGAATATAAAAAGCATTTTTAAAAAATCGGAGATATCACCGATACAATAGAAAGTTTACCTATATGTCTCATGTTGCGTTCGTAGTAAAAGAGTAATCTTAATATATAATTGTCTCGCACACTCTTTACGTCTCTTTCTCGATAATACGGGTATATTTGGGAGCGAGAGAGACAATTTTTTTAGGATCCTTGTAAGGATTATTTGTTCGAAATCTTTTTTGACTTAGGCCATTTTGAAAAAGCACTCTTCAATTATATGTACGTATATTTACTTGTTTACTTAGTGGCAATATGCAATGGCGAATGTATTAAAAAAAACCTTTTTCTGGTATAATGAGCAAATTCTGTCTTTCAAATTTTAGTTCAACTGTATACATAAATGCACAAATAATATTTGGCTCAGTACATTGCGCTGTTGCCAAAAGACAAATGATTATAATTGCTTGCATATTAAAAATCTTTTTATTTCCCGTTTATAATGAGGAAGTGGAGTGAGGGATATAAAATTTTTTTTCTTACGCGTGGTAATAATTAAAACATTTAATTGTCGGGCGATGTTTCTCGATAGTGTAATAAAAATTAAATACTTTCAAGACACCACTAATTCTCTGAAATTAACCGCTGACAGTGTTTTAATACGTCTCCGGTTACCGGAAAGCCAACCCACCAATTGTGACCACTCACCGTAGAGAATTTGTGATGTCACAGGCGAAGTAATTTAAAAATCACAAAACTTGAAAAAGTTATAGCCCTGATAAGATACATAAAAATATTAAAATTAAGATTTTAATAGACTATTAACAGATATGTATTTTTTTTAAAACCACTCTACTTCCTCACTACGCACAATTTTTAATTTCGGGACTAGCCCACGTGGGGTATGTATCTATGGCGCAGGTCGCGTGGATTGACTCACAATTTCGGTTGGTACTTACAAAAGACTACTACAGTCTACCGAAATATTTTTTTTAGTATGAGCGAAACCGATAGAATAACAATCTGTCTTTAAAACAATTTTCGGGTAATTGGAGTGAGTGCTTTCACTGAAAAAAATTACAGGACCATCTGCCATCGCCAATGTCCAATTTCATTGTGTATGTCATTGGTGTCATGATGTAATGTAATTGGTTGTTAAATAAAAACGTCTATATATTATTTGGCAAGGTTTATTTACAATTTTACAATGTAATCAAAATAAACTGTGGCGATCCCCGAACTAGACAATCAATATATTTCTACTTTGTTTTTGATTGTGTAAATATGGTTTTATTATTATTTCAGCTTGCAGCTATGTTTAAGTTACCAATGAATATGAAAGAATTAGAAGTAAAACTGTACGGCTTAAAGACGGAACTGTGGGAATTGGAAAATTGTAATTATAGAACACGACCAGGTAAATGGTTATAATTAATGAATACTTTCCATAAATATGTATTACGTACTTAAGTAATTGTTAACAGAACATTTTTATGTTTCAAATCTTTGTTTTGCAAAAGTACTCATTTGTATACTAATACTCGTTAATTTGAATTTTTCAAGCTGTGAAATCCCTGCCTCAGCCAGAGCGAGCGGTGCCATTTCAAAAAGGTAAATTTCATATTGAAAATTCTAATTCTAAATTACGTGTTGTCCACATCGTGGTTTAGTGATCAGCGCGTTTGCCTATCTCCCTCGGAGTGGTATTTCGTAACCCGCTTATAGAGATGCCACTTCACTCTATTGCATAGAACAAAAGTTTTACCAATTTTCGGTTTAACAACAAATGTGTAACGGACAGTTTCATCGCTGATCTTGAAACACTCTACCTAGTACCTACGGCCCATTGTTTTGCTGAAAACTGTAGCTAACTTTGCTATTGATGGTTCTTGACCGTGCGCGCGGCTACTCTGAGCTACTACCCAAGATGTCTCAGGTTCAATTCTCAACATGGTTGACATGAAATATTTATTTAAAAATGTGTGTTTTGCAGTTTTCACTGGCTGGCACCTGAAGTGTAGCACTTTTCATTTTACAATGTTATACCAATGCTGTGCCCTATGCACCATATTTTTTTATGT
Source organism: Micrasema longulum (assembly GCF_059751315.1). Classification (NCBI taxonomy): domain Eukaryota; kingdom Metazoa; phylum Arthropoda; class Insecta; order Trichoptera; family Brachycentridae; genus Micrasema; species Micrasema longulum. Next base: position 1,035,513 of record NW_028277523.1, read on the forward strand.
TTTTTTGTAGATATCTTGATAAAACTCCATAGTATTTTAATGTACCAAAGGCCATATTTTATTTCTTACTTTATATCTTTTATCCATGTACCATACTTCTAAAAGCCCTCCGGGCGTTTATGTGGATTAAATAAATTAAAAAATAAATAGAATGAAATAGTTTTGATTCTAAGGAAAATGAAACTTTTTGGTTATGTTACTTGGAACATTGAACGCTTTCACCTTGGGCTATAGAACTTAATAAATTCTGCAGTTTTCCATCTGCCTAAATAATCATGAAAACAAATCTCATTTTGTAATATATTTTTTTGATAAAATTGATATTTAAAGTGTCATTCAGTATAATTAAAATGAAAAAAAATTTGTTTGAAACCACTCATTTAAGAGAAAAAAAAATACTGACTGGTTTTGAAGCTTCACAAGCTTCCTTATCGAGGTATACTTTACTAATGAATATTATCCTATTTTATTTTTAAATGTTATTACTACTAAATATTAAATTGAAACACATTGAGGTAATAATTCAAGTCTTTTTGTGTTTTTGCTTTGTAACAGTAAGAGGTGCGGGATGAGAGGGGTACGATCTTTATTACCGTTTGACCGGAGTGGACTATATGAAATATCGTTTATTTGATTATACTATTTTTTTGTTATTATTTATCGCTTTTTTAATTTCTAAGTTATCTAATTTGGATGTTTTATTTTCAACACGTAGAACTTGATAATTAAGTTAGTTTAATTATAAATTTAAGTTATTCTATCAATACTATGTACTTGATACAAATCTTACTAGTTGTCAAAATAACCATATTTTTTTTACAATATACATAAGAGGTAAAACAGAGTATTAAAAAAATAAAGGATAATTACATAGCAATGAAATACATATTAACAGTAAAAATAGTAAACAAAAATCCCACGAAGGCATGGCCTTTTCATGGGCATACAAGAAATGTTTATGAATTTTTGCTCCTATAATAAATAGACAGGTATAATATTTTTTTGTAATACAAGAAAGAAAAGAAAATATTCGGTAAAAGATTATAAGGTACTTTTTTATTTTATAGTAATTAAAAAGGAAATAAAAAATATTAAAAAAACATAAAATTATTCCTTATTATTAAAGGGCAACAAAATATATCATAGAAAAAAAAGAGTTAATATCTTTAGTTTGAATCCAGGATAGTGCGTGTTTTTTAAAAGAAGGAAAATTTTGAAAGTTTGGGATCAATGAAATATTATCAGTAAAAAAGAATTGAAAAATTTTGGGCCTATAAAATATGCATGTCTCTATGCTAGCCTCGTTTTACAATGTGGTATTTCTAACACACGATTCCTTCTTTGACTTGATCTATTTGAATTACTTGTAAATACATTGTGGTTCTTAAATATATATTTCAAACATTGAAAAAAATATATCTGTCTTATATCTAAAAGTTTAGCTTCTTGGAACAATTGGAAAGAGGGGAAAGTGCGATTTTTGTGAAGCATTATTTTTAAGATAAATTTTTGAACAGTTTCTAATGGTTTAATGTGGTTGTTATAAGCTCCCCCCCATCCAATTATTCCATAGAAAAGCGATGACTGTACAGGTGTAATACTTAAACGTTTTAACACATAGGTTAAATATATCAGTTTATTAATAAATTATTTCAAGATGATTAGTCCATTTAAGTTGACAGTCAATGATTACTCCCAGGTATTTTATGCACCTTTCAGACTTCATGTTTTCGCAGTTATTACATATGTCAAGATTACAATATTTATTGTGAAACATTACATTAAGGGAAGAAGAAGGGGAAGATAATTTTGAGTTATAAAATGGAAGAAACAGTGTTTTATTACAATTTAGCGAGAAAAGATTAAAACATAAAAACTTGTATACAAATCTTGTGTGTTGCAACACCATTTGATTAAAGGTTAGCTAATATTTACAAGTATTTTTTTTGCAGAGGACATAGTCAATGATAACTCTGTTCAGTGTGAGCCACAAACAATTATAGATACCAATAGTGACGTCAACAAGACCAACAGTAAATATAGTTCCAGTGAAAATTCTGACCCTTCCGAGATGACTAAATACGACGAGCAGCAGAAGCAAGTTGAAACGACACTTCAGGAAAATAAGGAAACAGATAACTTGAACAAAACGGTTAGTGTATTCTTATATCGGTATGTTTCTTTCTGTTTTGCTTATTACCAGTAAACTGGGTCCAGATCAAAGGGTTTAACAAACTGTTGTTTTTCAATTCTCACCTTTTTGTTTTGCCAAAACTGTAATACCGTAAGGTCTCAGCAGACACAACTTGATATAAAATTCAGTGCTGTACTTAATCATGTTAATTTTGTAATTGTTCGCATTGTAGGTTGTCGAAGATGCCAATATTTTTGATGAGGAAGAAACAAATAAAATAAAAATGAAAATATTGAGGGAAAAGATAAATGAAATAACGGAACAGTTGGATACAGCGTTAGAAAATGGACTTGCCTTCAATGTAAATATATTATTACTTATTTAAATATATTAGCTAACACGCCATTCAAAAATCATTGTTAATTTTTGTTGTTCTCTTTCAGTTGGTTTTGGTTCAAAAAGATTTATCCTTTGCTGAAACTCATATCGCCACACTTACTAAAGATCTGGAGTCCGCCACTAGCAAACTCAAGCAGTCCGTGTGCGAGGTCACACAACTAAACCAGATCAAAGGACAGCTGTCTACCGAAATTTACGATCTGAAAACAAATTTTTCCAAGAAAGCTGAGGAATGCAGTAAGCTGGAAATGTTATTGTCCCAGTCACCCGTGGATGAAAGGGAGAAAACGGACGAAGACGAGACTTCGAAGTACAAGCTAGAGGTCACGCAGTTGCGGAACAAACTGGAGGAACGCACCCAATCGGAAGCTCGTAGTTCCGCAGAAACGGATAAACTCAACACCAGAATACAAGAGTTACAGAAGGAACTGCACGATCGGTCCCTCAGCTCGGACGCACAGCTAACCGCCCAAGTAGAGAATCTCAAGAAGCAATTAAGCGAGAAGGAGAGCGAGTTGTATGACTTGAACAAGCAGGTTTCTGTTCTTATCGACGTGCAAGTTCGCCTCGAAGAAATGGTCAACTCCAAGACATCGGAATTAGAATCCTTGACTCGCCAATGCGAATCCCGAGGTGCGGCGGAGAAGATCCTAGTAACGGAGCTGGAAGCGCAAAGTGAACTATCTACTCCTCCTCGAGAGAAGACACGTATGGAAAAATCTAAGAGTCCCATCGTAATATCTTCCAGTTTGGCCGCTGCGGAGTTTCTTCACGCCAATGACAGCAACTCGTTATCGGAAGATCCGTCCATATCCATCGACCACCAGAGGCTGGTGGAGTTGGAAGAAGAGTTAGTGGTGAGCAAGCAGAAGTACGCGCAGATGAGTGAGGACTACGCGCAGCTGTCTGCTCGGCTGCAGAATGTCGCGAAGGATAACCTGGTGAAGAGACCCGCCAGTGACATGCTAGTGTACGCAGTGCCCATCGCCGCCATGCTTATCTATGTATTAATGTACCAATACATTTCTTGATTTACGGCCTCGTGGGATCCCCCCAACTATCGCCCATAGTACAGGCGAGAGGCTAGCCCTCTCTGCCTGTGAAGTTCGCGAGGCAGTCGCTACACTGTGTGAACAGCCCGTGCAAGTGACCTCTGGTTTAGTTTGACTCTTCGGCGGAAAATGGAATATTACCGTTAAGTGTAAACAGAGTGGCCGACGTAACGATTGTCACATTCATTTTCATTGTAAATTCTTGTATTTTTAACACAATATTATAAATGTCATTGTTCACAGCACTGTAAATACATTAGTTAGTATAATGAGTCGGCTGTAAGTATTACCCTGTAAGATATTAGCGAGAATGCAGAGAGCACTATTCTTGCTCTCCCCTCTCCCGTGTGTTGTGTCAGCCGGAGAGTTCCGTACCTTCCCCGATGTTGCCGCAGATTCGGCCGGACATATATTATATAATAGTAGTATTGTTGGGTGCTTTACTCCGTTACTTTGTACACATGTTTTATAGAGATGTTCATTTTATTTATTACCAATTTTATCTTAATTTATTAAATTGTGTTTTTTGATGTTGGCTTTCGTGTATAAAAGAATTTGTGTAAATATTAACTACAATAGTTCTTGCGGTCGAGTAATATATTTTTCTGCAAGCTGTACATAAGTCTCGTGAATGATAATCCAGAGTATTTAATATTTAATTTATCACGCAATATAATAATATATAGTTAAAAAGACTAACGAAGCGCGCATTAGTGCCATAGAATTTTGGTGTTTTTGGTTGGCAGATTTTTATTTCGGCACAATGTGCTAGTTTAGTTTGGACATAATATATTGTACATAGCATACAAACATGATTAAACATTGTCTGTTTCATCGGGAAAAATCATACATTAATCTATATTTTAATTGCTTATGGAACAAAATGTGGGAACGAGACGAAACTATTTTATATTAAGAAAGCAACAATTCCATTGTTAAAGTTATCCGAATGTTTTATTATTTATTATGAAGTTTTCTATCTCGAGATAAGTAGGAAATGTGGTCAAATGTTGAAGTGCGCATTTAGTTACAAGTACAAGTAAGAATAAACAAATCGGTCCTTGTAAATTGGATATCTCGGAAGTAACTGCGTAATGCTTTGGTGTTTGACATTTACTGTTTGTACGTATATATTATAATCTTGTAACAATACATATTGCATTTACTACTCATTTATTTCACTACTAACCAACAGTCTCAGTAGACTTCATGTTCATTTAACATAAAGGCAATAATAATGTGGCACTAAGTTTTATCAATAAATATAATAGTTTTATTACTGTATAGTTATGTTTGTTGTGATTCCAAATCATTGTCATCTGTGCATCTTTAATGAATAAAGTACAATAAGTAAATTTATATTGAGGTATCATAATAGCTAGGTGGTAATTTCCAAGGACGGTGAGTTTTATAAATTTTTACACCAGATATGTGTGAGACATAAAATTATCCGAGTTTGATATTCGCCATATGTCAGGCTAATCGCGTATAAATAAAAGTCGCGTATTTTGATTGTCTTCAAAATGAGTAATGTCTCAGAATTCATTAGTTTTAGAAATAAATCAAATGGGAAGACTTATTTGAGACCAAAATTCGATTCGCAGGTTCTAAAATCCGTTTGTAGTAATTTGACTTATTTGAACATTTCCCTGGATGATGTCTTTACAAAATCATATGATAAATTTGATATCTTTTAAATTAAAAATCCTTTGAATCCATTTCGACCTTTGAAATTTAGAAATTAATACGGGCGCAGGCAGCTATTGATTGGGTTGTATATCATAGCGAGAAAATATTGGACTTATATATATATATATACAACTTATATAAATAACAAACCTATTATTAGGTACCATCCTCCCGTGTATATTTAGTAGCAAACTAATAATCCAATTTCTCTTTGTTTTGTTTACTGATTTAACAAAGTTCTTCCTTATTAATTAATGATCATGTTCAATCCTCAAAGTGGTTTTACCCTGTACCCAATTGCAACATGCCAGTCTTCAACGTAATTGTCAGTCATATTAAACCTGCGCCAACCCAAAACACTGCCGTTTGGTCGTAGATTATAATAAAATGGTTAGTTTTGTCATGTGATTAGAGTTAGAAAAATGTTAAACAATTCATATTAAGGGTTTCATTGAAATTTCTGATCTGTGTTGAAATATTAATGATCAAATGCTTCATTTTGTGCATATCTCTTGTCTGACACCTTTAAGATGGACTCTATACAATATGTAATATAATGGAGAGCATTTTATATCAATAAAGTTAAATTAATGTTTTGTTTCTTCACTTGTTTCATTATTTCTTTCCTAATAAAGTGAGGTTCATACACCCCTGAAGAAAAAAAAAACTTCGTGTCTACCGGCCACCGCAGACCTTGACTTTACTGGGTTCTTTTTCTATATTTCTTTTTTATGCCATAATAAGGACACTATGTGTCACCTTTTTACAATATTTACATTTTAAAATGTCACAACAGTCCTGTCTTGCCGGTCTTAGAGTGAAAATAATATAAAAATCATGGAAAATGTTAAGCAAATTACTATTGTAATTAAATAAAAAATAATCACATTTTTGCAGAAAAATGTTTTAAATTGTAAATTTCTCTGAGTTAGATTTTCGAAAGGTACTGTTGCAGAATTTATTTGTAAAATTTCAATAAGCTGGACCCGTAGAATTAAGAAAATGAAGTGGATGGGGGCGAGTTACTCTGGTACAGAGGACCGTTTGATAAAAAAATTGCCATGCACAACACATGTTGTAGGCACCTGATCAGTGATCCGCAGTTTACCATGCAAGAGGTCTCAGGTTTGATTCCCAACATGGTTGATATGAAATATTTATTTAAAAGGGTGTTTTCACACTAGAATATTTCATAGTCCCTGGACTGGTACCTGAAGTGTAAGACTGATCATCTTATCTGAATGAAACAAAAATGACTAAGATACGCTGCAATTGGTGTACCAACTTCACACAATATAATTACCATCTAATATTTTTTTTTATTATATACGCCTCCACTCGTTTGCGAGTGATTTTTATTTGATATTTGGGTGAATTGACAAATATTCTCAGCATGAGTAGATCAATTAAACCTTTTAATTTAGCGATGTCGAAATTCAGCATAACCAGAGGCCATGTGGGTAGGTGGATTATAACAACAATGAATTGTTATATCCTACTTAGTGTTTGTTAAATACATAAAAGTATAAAAGAACTAATAAAATAGGGTATGATTTTTTAAATACTTTTAATTCATAATTTAGTAGTTATTAATCTTTTTTTCACATCTGAAATCAAACAATTTCAGATAGGTCAATTAGTATTGAGTAAATACACCCGAACCTTGCTTTAAATACTTATATGGTTTTATTCTATTCCTTCCCTTTACTGGCCGGAACATGACCTTGTCGGGAGGAAATTCTGAGGAACCCACAGCTTCCAGCAACACATCCAGACAACAGAGGAGCTTAGTGAGTTGTCCAGCTAAAGAAACCTTAGTTTTGTTTCCTTCATTACACCAGTCTGTGTTTACACATCTCTCGATATCTCTGATATCATCGTCATTACCAGTGTGGTGAGTCCCATTCCAGTGGAGGGTGAGGGAAAATATTGGAGCCCGTTTTGGATAATCGCTTTTGAGACACACGAGAGCAATCAACTTGGCCGATTGTCTCGTGATGATAGCTCGGTAGAACATATCGTGTTGAGTCACAAGTCCTAACGTGACGAGTTCCTCCACGGAGACTGCCTGGCTGTACTCGGCCCAGGATATGGACTGCCACTGCGTCAAAGACCCCAAGAGACGGACATGCGAACTCCCGGCACCCTCAAAAGATGGTATGTTGCCAGATTCCAAGTCTTGCAACTCTTTCATTAGAGATATCCTGGCCTTGAGTCTCTTTTGTAGGACAATCAGAACGTTTTCCACGCTGATACTGCTCAGATTCGGACAAGGTTCGTTTTTAATTTTCGAAAGAGAGCCGGGAGCGTCTCCATCAGTGTATGTAGAGGCCATAAAATCTAATCCGCACATTCTTTGGGTCCAAATGTACGGGTTCCCTAACTGGGGAATAAACTGGGTGAATTTATCGTTCACTCCGGCGGACCTTAGAATATACCCCGTGGCCGGGTGTGGAGAATCAGTCCCGAAATCTCCCATATAAAGAGCATTGAGAACACTTTGGCTGTTCAATACGTCCGCAGATGATACCCCAGAAGGTTTAGGTATTTCGATAGAACTCTTGACGGTTACTATTTTCAAATTAATCAAATAGAAAAATGTCAATGTTAGTGATGCTTCTTTAAATTTAATTGTCAGCTTTATAACTAAGGGATGTGTTTTAATAACTAGTTTAAGTTTTTCTTCTGCTCTTTCTTGTTTCGTCACTTTAGTGTCAGTTCTGTGGTGCCGTTTCTTTTTATCTTGGTTCTCTTCTTCTTCTTTAGGGTCCTGATCTGAATCTGAATCTTGAAACACGTTCTGTGATTCTGCATCCTGTTCTAATCTACGAGCTTCCTCTTCATCTCCGGATATTGCTGAAAATTTCATATATTTTATAGGTCTAAAAAATACATTTGATACAGAAAACATACAAATTTAGAATGTATGTAGATACTCCACTGACTCATGGACATATTTTGTAGTGTGAAGATGAAATTTCTATAAATCTTTTTAAAACATGTTGGAAATTTTATTTATTAAAACTTACAAACAGAATTCCATAAAAGATTAACAGAACATAATAAAAGGCATGGAAATGATTTAATCTCAATCGAGCTACTTTTTGTGGCTAGTTGGTATCTCCAATTAAATTTTTGTTTACCATACCATATATGAGGGGGTTAAATAAAAGATGCCACTGTTCATGATCACTGGTCTTGTTTAACAAAACCAGGAGCGAAAATACTAACTCTTTTACTGCCCTAGTAAGGGTTAAATAAACTCTAAGCCACAGCAGGGTGGATTCCAGTGAATGCATCGACCACTGTATGGAGAGGTGAGTATCCTTTTTCATTTTGTTGCTATACATGTTAGACCTCGATGAGAATAGTTTTTTCTAACATTATTTTATTTTGATTTATTTCTAATGTGTATGTGTATATATGTTTTGTGTGTGAATGTAAGTGAGTGTCAATTAATATTTATATTTGTGGGAGTAAAATAATGAATTCTATAGTCATGGTGTTCTATAGAGAAGGTTAAAAAAATACTTGAGATTCTGGAGTTGATTTTTATATCGTCGGCACAAACGTCCAAAACTTCCAAACTTACTTTTGCTTAGTGCAGAGTAACAGTTTTTATTTCAGTAGCAAATTGTAACAATTTTTTTTCAATATATTTAAAAAAAATAATGCTACAGTATGAATATGCATGTTTTACAGACATAGATTATTTAAATCCTAACAAAAACACTAAAACATAATTTTTGACCATCATGCACTTACGAGTTTTACAAGTTAATCTTAACTTGTCGTCTGACAATGTGTGAATTTTAAACGGTGGAAAATTAAAATTCAAGAATTATTAGACAGTATCAATCTTATTTCGTTCATAAATGTATGAGGCAACATATTATGAAAAATAAAGTTAGAAAAAATTCTGCAAAAAAATAATTTATTGCTTGAATGAATAAACATTAACTCACAAACTTGGACTAAATTGTGGCCAAAAGCCTCGGTGTAGGCCTGAACGCGCGCGTGCAGGAGGAATAGCGGAGCCGGGAGAAGGCTGGACGCACCCCGGCTAGCGCTGGTGGGCGCTCTGCCCCCCGCGACCCCGAGGGCTTCCTGTAGGGGCTCCGCGGCCGCCAGCGCCTCCTTCAGCCGGGGCCCCAGGCTGTCCAGGCGCGCTCGTGTTGCGCCCAGGGATGCGGTGATGACCTGGGCGCTCTCCTTCAGCTGGTTGCAGGCCTCGGACAACTTGCGGCGCTGACACAGCTCCCACTCCAGTCGCGCCAGGCGTAGTTGGTGAGGATCATGCTTTGTTACTTCCTAAAGCAAAAATAAAAACTTTTCATAATTAGGATCAGAATAGTCAAAGTGGAAAGTGCAATAGAGACTAATTTCATTAAATTATTACAAATCGGTTTGAAAATTTTGCTCGTTAAGAATTTATACATATTACACTTTTTTTTTTGCACCACAACAGGCCAGGAGGCCCAATTACAGTGGTAAATTACAGTATAGAACATCCAGGCTTGAGAAAATCACATTTAATTTTGGTGTTCGCACCGGGAATCGAACCAGGAACCTTCCATGGGTGAGTCAAGCATTTTAACCACTACGCCCCGGAGGTCGCCAAGGCCTGATGTTTGATGATTACTAACATCGACCTAGATCGATGTTGGTAATTGTTAAAAATCAGAGTTGTCTAAATAAGAAAATTCTAGATTAGAAATAAACAAATAGTTTCATCATTAGATAAATGTCAGGGGTCATTAGATAAAAATCATCCAATTTTACTATAAGAATTCTTTGTTAAATAGGTACCATCAGGTTTTTGATGGGTTTTTTCTGATAGCAATCAGTTTAATTTACTTTTTATGCTTTTACTAACTTTCTATTCCCGGTAATGTGCAGCCAGTACACATTGTATATAATAACTTCAATGTCTCTATAAATATAATAAATTCTGGGTTAAAATTTTCGGTATTTCTCCGTCATACATTTACGTATCGAATGAAATAATAAATTATTGGGCACAGAAAAAGCATTTTTTGACAAATCGGAGATAAACAGTTTACTAATGTGACGTATGTCATATATAAGAGTACCGAATACGTAGTTGTCTCAAACACTCTTTATGTCTCACATAGGTATTTTCGAGAAAGACAAATTCACACATCACGCGGGCTAGCAGCAAAATAACCTGTACCACTGCTCAGTACGCCAGTTTTACATAGTTACTCTTGGGTGTTTGCTAGAAGCGGTCTCTCCGGTCGCGCTGCGAATGCCAGCCAATGGTTTTAGCAATTAGATTAAAAATATTATCACTTTTGACTTCAACTATAAATGATTGAAGCAATTGCCCATGAACATTCAATTTTTCCAATTTAAAATCTCTCATTTCTTGCATGTGTATTGATTACACAGCACCGTAATGCGCGGATGTTTTTGGCACAGTAAGGGTTAAATGCAGTTTTATGAACTTCAAATCCAACTTTAGTTTACATTTTTTTTTACGTTTAGGATCACCATAGGGCACTGTATTGGTACGCCAATCGCAGTGTATTTTTATCATTTTTGTTACATGAAGGTAAGATGATCAGTCTTACGCTTCAGGTACTAGTCCAGGGACTGTGAAATATTCTAGTGTAAAAATACCCATTTAGATAAATATATCATATCAACCACGCCGGGAATCGAACCCGAGACCTCTTGCATGGTAGGCAAACGCGCTGACTTAATAGTCATCACCACGAGGCCGATATTTTCTTTACCAGAATATTTCAATTCTAGGGGGCATTTTCTGTTGACAAATGATGTGATATGATGACAAGACATGATAAATTAATATACTAAAGTGATAATGATATAAAAACTATATTATGTGATTCGTCCATCTTTCTGTAAACTCTCCCACTACTCCTACCGGTCTTGAGACATCTTCAGGAGCCTCCTTATAAAACTCTTCAACGGGGACCAAGTCTATTTCTTCATCCTTAGATTTGAACTGCAGACACTTGGTAACTTCCTTGTCCAGGTGGTCTGTCTCATAGAGAAGATTCTGCAGCAGTAGATGAGTGGAGTCCAATCTCTGTTTCTCTTTGTGTAAAGCGTCTCGGCCGGCTTTTGTACGAACTTTCTCCAACCTGTTTAGCTTTTTGAGTGCTACCAACATAAGCGTCGCTTGAATACGCTTTGAAGTTATTTCTTCTCGAGCCTAAAAAACGTTAACAAATTTATTTCACTGTTTTATAATGCACAGAGGTTTTTTGTTTCAGGTCCCGACTAGTCGGGACCTGAAACAAAAAAAAAGCTAGCTAGGAATTTCCTGCTATTAATTCAATCGGATAATTAAGTACTTGATAAAAAAAGAGCCACAACAATACAATATAATTATTATGTATTTAAAATCATGACAATAACATTATAAAACTCATATTTACCCAAGTAAAACTCTGTAAAAGGGTCCTTCAGACAAAAATAAATGAATTCAAATACGAATTACATTAATAATTTTAATTCTTTATCCTTACTGATTTTGTATACATCGGTTTTATTTTATAATAAAGACACCAGTCACGAAGATATCGCGAAAGCGAAGAATTCAGTCAGTGGTTATTCTAAATTTGTAGATTTATTATTTATTTATGTTGAAAGCATTAACTTTGTGGTCAAACATTTTAATTAATTAAACTTCTTAGATTTTCACGGCCGTTAAGATGCACAATAAGTTTTTCTGGGTTATTATGCCGTGTGTCGTTCGTACTCTCTAATAATTTGAGATTTACAAACATCCCGACAACATAAACAGAGATGATGGGATGCGATTAAAAACATCCTGGTACCCAGTCATAAAGAAATCGCATAACGACTACGACACGGTACAAGTCCCAAATACATAACATCACACAAAAACGACTACGACACGGTAAAAATTCTAAATACCTAACGTAACACATATTCATACACAAATAACATCAACCCTGATGATGGACGCTGTAACGCGATCCGAAACGTCGGTAGAGAGTACGAACGACACACGGCATAATAACCCAGAAAAACTTATTGTGCATTTTAATTAATGTTAGTAAATTGTATATGTATTTACACACTTACCGACTTTTAATGTCTACTCGTTTCGAGACATACCCGTCTCTTCGTCAGGACACTCACTACACCAACATGCAAATACTAAAATACACTTTCATGCAAATACTAAAATATACGTGCATGTTTGGATATGGTGGTGTTTGCATCCCTTTAACTCTGCATGTAATTTATGTATTTTTTCATAAATACTTTGTATACTACGGTGATGGTAAAGGTGAAAGTGTATTTTAGTATTTGCATGTTGGTATAGTGAGTGTCCTGGCAAAGAGACGGGTACGTCTCGAACCAGACATTAAAAGTCGGTTAGTGGTTAAATACAAATATTTATTAACATTAATTGTAGATTTAAGTTTCGTTTGTCTTTAGTTTCTATGGGATTATACATTTTCAGTCAATCAACATATTTATCTTGCAGTCATAGACAAATGTGCGCCAAGTACCATTAACAAACTTTAGCCCCGAGGGTTTCGTAGCAATGTATGTATTTGTGGACGGATAGTAAAATAGTTCTAAAATACATTTGTGTACTCTGAACTCCCTGAACGGATGGGAATAACTAATTGTTTTTTTCAGTATGACTTTCGAGATCGCTTTCTGTGCTTTGGCAAGTGTATTCAAATGACTTTTTGCGGCACTAGCCCATGCTACGTTACAATTGATTTAATATGTGGTTATTGAGGCAATATTTATTAGTCCTAGGACTGCAGAATGGTCGGCAAATTAAATTTGACATATTGTCAAAAAAGCATGGCCGGGAGCCCGATGTCTCTGGGTATGAACGGAACTAATATTTTGTGCTGTCCTTTCCCATAGAAGGGAAGTAGTGTTGCTAACCCTCAGTGTTGAAATTGTCAAATATAGTACCTACCTACTAACAATCTTTTCACAGTGACTTGATTAAATTGATGTAGTTAGTAACCTTTAAATAAGCAGCTAATCTAACGTTATCAAATTTATAAAATTACTATAATGGACATTGTCCTGTCGTGATACAAGAAGATACAGTTTTTGATAGCATTCGCGTTTGCAATATGGTCACGAGGATGAATGACAATATCCGACAAAGGCCCTTCATATAATTTTCCAAACTCACAGTGAGAGAGGCAGTGAAAGAAGTAGAGTTAAATTCAGTTAAAATTGCTATGCATGAAATTGAAAATTAAAAGAGTAACTCATATATTGAGAAAAAAACATTGCTTTTTAGTATGATTGAAACCGATAGGAAGGTCCAGTCTTTAAAACAGTTTTGCTGGCACCTCAAGCACAATACTGATCCCTTCTGTACGTATATTACAAACGATCACTAGTACGCTGCGATAGGAGCACTACTTGCGGTGCCCTTTGCACCACGAGGCGCGTACAAGGGAATGATGATTATGGCTTGCAGTGAATATAAATATTATCTTTTGTACATACTGCTTGACCTTCCACAACTTTGATTGTTAAAGTTAAATGTGTGATTTATACCTCAGATGTGTTTTGATTTTTGAGTTCTGCAATATCCATTAACAGTTGCCTTATCTCATCGCAGAATTTATGAAATAATGTTGCATCTTTTTCAGCAGATCTTTGGCGAGCTTCAGCTTCTTCGAAATCCACAACACGCTGTAAAGAAAATCATAGATACAGTGTGCTATTTTGAGGATTTATTAAGAATGATTAAATTTTAAAACAATAACTTAACCTGATAAACATCCACCGGTTTAGCAACTTCAGTTGCGGCCGAAACACTAGTTATCTTTCTACGTTTCTTTACACTAACTTCTGAGTCTTCTCCCATTTTAAGACTTTTCTCCTACACCTAAATACGTATGGAGCGCTCTCGCTTAAATTTAAACCGTAAATTAAAATTAAAACCTCAAAGCTAAAATCGTCGAAAATTCTAAAATGTAAGAGAATGTCAGTTTTCAGCAGGCTGATTTGTCATAGATATTTTTATTTACAATTTACAATGTATAATCTAAATCTATGGTCAAACTACAGAATAACCAGCAAAGACTGCAGATGCAGATATCTGTCTGTGGCCGGATCAAGATATCTGTAGTCTGTGGCCGGACCTATATGTGTATGTGATGTGTATATTGTATAATCTCTGGCCGGATCTATCAAAATGGCTAGTTTGTTTAGGTTAGGATTTCAACATTTGGTAAAAAAAATACCATCAATTACCGCACAGCGAGGGATTTCAGTCACATCAGTCAATCTTATAAAAGAGAGTAAGCCTTTTAAAACATTTATTTGGCATTCAGTATTATTTTTATTACCGGTGTATTGTTAGTGATCAGTGTTACAGTTTGGTTTACTGCTAATCAATCTAATATTTATCATTTTTTTCAGTCAGAGTAACAAAAAATGACAAGGAAATCATTGTGGAAGGAGTTTATGTAGAATCTCCTCACGAAAAATTTCTAGTGAAGCCTGTTATTGAGCCTGCTGAGGAAGGAAAAAACCCGATCTGTTATTTGTGTGCATTAGATTTGAACGTAAAACACACAGATGTGTTGATACTCCGCCAGTTTGTCAGATCGGATGGTTGCTTCTTGCCCAGGAGAATAACTCGGCTCTGCGCCATGCAGCAGAAGAGAATGAAAACCTTAGTTACCATGGCGCAAAAAGCTGGTAAATAATAATCAATTATATTTTTTTGCTTGAGGGGTTTCGTCAGTCACAATACAGTATCCTATTACTGCGATTGATCTGGTGAAATTTATATTATAAGTTATAATATTCAATAATGTCTATAGAAGAGTGTCAGTCATCGACCAATATATAATATACATAGTCACGCCCTAACCTTTAAAAAATGATAACATGCAACCCATGCAAATGTCATTTTAGTTGTATTCCAATTAGAGCCTAAATTTGTTACTAGGTATGTCAAAACAGGGTGATGTTAGTGAGGAATTGCGCTTTAGAATTTTGTCAGAATATTATTTTTAAAAGATGTCGATGTTGAGAATATCTGCTTGATTGTATAAGGTCAGGGCACGATTGATGTGTTGATTTGTTGCTGTATTTGTATTGTATTAAGTAAGGTATGTGAAAAAGTTTGGTGCGTCTTGTCCACCTAGGTGGGAAATTTCGATTAACTAAGGAGAGTACGTCTGGGCAATCAATCATGTGATAAAAGATTTTTTTATATTAGTGTGTTTTATTGTTTTACTGGCTGCTGAATATAATTTTGATTCTTTGAAATTTTAGGGCTTATGATAAATGTGACCCCAGCCGCTTGCAAAAAAGATCCACGTAAACGGCAGGATTACAAAAAATTCAACACCTATTACGACGAAGATACAATTTTTGCACCGAAAGAACCAAAACAGAGAGACCGTTTCAAGAGATAATGCTGTTCGTATTGTTTTACGGTTGTCTATACTTTATGCCTTTCTGTGTAAAAATGTTTTAAATTAGATTTGAATAAAATAAGTTGTTATTCTGTGTAAGATTTATTTCCAATGCATTATTGTCAGGAAAAACCGTACTTGACATTCTATTACGAAACATTTTTCCCTGTACATATTATATCGAGGCTAGAATGCATTAATTCACCAGTCTGTATATATTATTTCAAATATTTTTAAATACAGGTGCAAGATGTAAATTTCAAATTTTATGCTATGCCTAGAATATGCCAAACATAGACAGAAATGGTGAATGTTACACGGTGTGTAATGTGGCCACTTAAACCAGCCAATGACAGGTCATAAGCCCTGTAAAAGCCTAGACTTCCATATTCCCTTCATAAAATGTTTTCCCTCTCTGTTGCAACAAATTTAGATATAAATAACTCCCTAGGGAGGAAATCCAGCCAGTCTGCAAGCATTTGGGTTGTTCAATGATTCACGTTTATATTTTGTTTAACAAACAAAGAAATTATTCAATTACACACATTGTATGAAAAAACATGATTCCTCTTTCAAAAATAAAATATATGACTAAACAGAAAGATGCAAAATTTCTGTGATCGAATCTTGCGTAACTTATTGTATCGCAACATTACTTAAATATTTTTAAAAAGGGATGACATTTATTTTTTTAAAAAACTTGTGAAAAAAGCAATACAAGTATCAGATTTAGAAAAAGGACAAAATGAATGGAAAGAGCAGTATAAACTACAATAAAACAACAGTTAACGCAGAGTTTGTGTTTATTTCACGAGAACATTTTCATAAAAAAAGCTTTACAAAATAAAAATGTAATCACACCTTAAAACATTAGACAGGGATCATAGCGAGTTGATTGATTTGGTTGTGGTTTGATTATCACAGTCTTTCATATAGATAAAGGTAGCCCAGGTCCTTTGGTGGATTCTCTGAGAAGGCCACTTTGTTGTCGTTGAATATGACCCATCGCCCTTCGTGTAGGATGTGGCATACATAGTGGCCCACTTGTGTGGAGGTGCCCATGTGGGAGATGAAGGCTATCAGCTTGTATTCTGGAAACATTAATTGTTTATTACAAGTAAACGTCGTTTTTTAATACCTAATTAAATAATATCAGCGGGCTTGAGGCGATTTTTCACAAAAACATTCATCCTTTATTATTATAGCCAAAAGATACCACGTCATATTGAATAGTAACAAGATACAGCTTTTAGCTAAGGGTCATTACACGCCAGAGTTTTCTATCAAAAGCACTAAATCTGATTTCAGAGGAAATAAATAAATTGCGGTTAAATATAATTGAATAAAGTATTCGGTGTTCGCTAACTACTAGAACCAATACATGTTTAGTATGTTACAACTTTAAATCGGTACAAAGAATTCTTTTGATGTTGGGTCCAATAAATATGTCATCATTCCATGTCCGCTCCTTAGTAGGAGTAAACGGTGTTCACCTGTAGTTTTGTCATGAACTGCCAACGCCCAGGATGTCGAGAACCTGATGTCTTGTAAAGTAGCGTGGTTAAGGCTTTCATGAGGCATCCGCAGTATATAACCCAGCCAACAGTATAGTCTCCGCTGGATGACAGTTATCATCCGAGTTTGTCATATTCGTGTCCGCATACGTCCGTACACTAAATGCAGCGTATATTGATCATCTGTTACATGACGGTAAGGTGACCAGCCTTATGCTTCAGGTGCCAGTCCAGGAGCATGAAATATCGCAGTTTAGAACAACCTTTTTAATAAATTATGTCGACCTTCCTAGGATTCGAACCTGGGACCTCAAGCATAGTATGATTTAACTCCAATTGATTTCCTTATTCAGGCTTTTTACCCGAGAGTAGCAATCAAGCCGAAAGCACTCGTCCAGGATTCTGGTTCTATTTCACACACAGAAATGCATCCTTAATCGGCCTGGATACAAAGATACAATATTCTCTACATATAATACATATATTATATATGTATGTGCGAGAGGAGTGTCTTAAACTATGTCCCACAGTATTAGTAGGTGACATTATACTAACATATATTCAAAATATTAATTGAATGTTTTACGAGTTTCATTGATTTAGCCGGAATACGCAACAAGAGGAGATTTGATAAGTTAGAGAAGCCAAAGTTCAACTTCAACCCAGCTAAACATTTTATCAATGCCAGATCTGCGGATGCGTGGAGTTGTCTGCCTCAAGAAATAGTTACAGTACCATCTGTTAATACATGAAAAAAAAAAAAACATATAGGAAGTGAAATAAGCTTACCAGAAAGACAAGATAGGGTCACATCAGCCGATGGATGCGTGTCCTAAATTTAATAATAATAATAGTGTTTATCTAAAAATGAAAAAAACTGTAAACTTACTTCCGTGTCCATCCGTGAATTGAGGTTCCTTACTAACGCCACTGTTTCCAGCAACTTCCATTTCTTCTTCAAAGACCACAGAATTGGTAAAGAGACAGTCGGCCGCTCTCTCCACATTGTTCTGGGTCTGCTTCAGTGCTTGTTCTGACTGCTTGCGAGAGAAGCCCATAGCCATTAACATTTCAACATCGCATTCATTGGGTTGTGGTACGCTGCTCTCTGAAAACATTAATTTAACTCTTAGTATGATGAAATATTTCGTCGAGACTTTTCTAAAATTATCCTCTCATGGGCATGACAAGCTACGGCTTATTTTGTTTGTTATTATTATTATTATTGCGGCCTCCGTGGTCAAGACGCTTGACTCACAAACAGAAGGTTCTGGGTTCGATTCCCAGTGAGAACACAAAAATTTAATGTGATTTTTCTCAAGCCTGGGTGTTGTGTGCGGTAATTCAGCACTGTAACTAGGCCTTCTGGGTTGTTGTGGTGCAAAAAATAAAAATAGTTTATTAGCAAAATTACAATACCTTTATCTACTATATTTTTTATGATAATAGATATCTCTGGATTGTGTGTAGTCTGCCTAACTAGGTACAACCTGTTTTAAGGCAGATATTTTACTAGTGAATTTAGTATACAATTTTATAATATTAAATATCCCTTTTCTATTTAAAAAAAAAAAAAAATATGAAATACATTTGAACAACATCCCGAATTCTCTCTACCCAAGTCCAGTAATCGATTTTTTGTAAATGTATCAAATTGGATCCGGGCGAATGATTTTACAATGATTGGGCAATACATGGTATATTTTGGGACACAAAAACCTAAAATTTCTTTACCCAAATTCAGAGTTTGCGGTAGACCCCATGACCCATCCTCTAGTTTGTTCTGTCAAACATGTAATTTACTAGGTAGAATGTTTAATTTTAACTTACGGGCTTTATTGGTTCCCGGTGGCACAAATGTGTCTGCGAAGTCAGAATCTGCAATATGTTCCATGACCCAGTTAGTGGCCGCTTCTAGACCACTGTTCTTGGTGAAAAACAGGGCCTTCTTACATGCCTCGGGAGGGAAGCCCATATCCATCTAAAAATATATACCCAAAATAACATTATACATATATATATATATATACATATTATATATAGATTCAACTTAAACCCACGGAAGCATTTCCTGGGCAATAGGGTTATTGATGGTTGAAATAAGCTGCCACAAGAGCTAGTCACAATATCATTAAAAATAGGCTAGATTTGTATTGGAAAAGTTTAAATACGCCAACCACTGACTTTTGTTAAAATAGATTGAAGTATACAAGCTTTAAGCTGCTCGCTTAAAATTTAAATAATACATATTCATTTGACAATCGTAGTCTTTACGGGTTATTTAACTCGTCACATAATGCAGACTGTAAATATAAGTTGAAAGTTAATGAATAGAAAGCAGATAGCTGCTAAACTGCCGATATATACAGAAAAATAGATCCATATCATCCGCTGAAGCCGTATTCAGCAATCAAACTATTATGGGTGAATTCTGACTTGCATTTGTACGGCTTCTGAGTGCGTAAAACAGAACACGAGATCTCGCTCTAGTATAATTATTGGAAACATACAAACTGATCTCTTTCAGTATACATATTTGAATTATATACACCTATGGACAAAAAAAAGTTCGCACTTACCCCCATATCCGTAATTCCGTGTTTACCTGACTCTATTTCTTAGAAACGATTTTATTATTTAATAATTGCTTTTGTTTATTGTTAAGGAATATATTGGCTACACATTTAAAGTAATTACATTTTTAAAAGCTTTATCAGTCTTTTAAAAACTACGTCTGAAGAAACATCGCTACGAAAATCTGGAGAGTTCGGGTCAAATGTCTATCGCGGTAAAATCGAAAATTATTACTCTGTCACAGGAAAATATGTCGAATTGTCAAATTTCTCGTAGAATCGGTTTCTCGGAGTGTTCTGTGAGAAAGTTTTTAAAACAAAATTGTGAAACCGGCTCTCTGGAGCGAAAAAAGGGAAGTGGTCGGCAGCGCAAGACAACTCCTAGAGAAGATCGGCTGGTTGCCAAGCTTATCAACCGAAATCGTTTTCTATCTGCTGCAGAAATACACGGAGAGATCCAGTCTACGTGCCAAACCACATTCTCGGTGAGGACGGTTTCCAGGAGATTATTGGAGCAGGAGTTCCAAGCAAGAAGTCCCGCAAAAAAAAACCCCTTTTAACGGAGAAAATGAAGAAGGCTCGTCTAGATTGAGCCAAAATGCACCAAAATTGGACAATAGACGATTGGCAACAAGTCATTTTTTACGATGAATCTAAATTTAATGTGTTTGGTCCAGATGGCAAGACGATAGTCCGGCAAAAACCTGGCGAAAGATTTCACCCTAAATGTATTACCCGAACAGTAAAGCATACACCCTATGTCATGATATGGGGGTGCATGACAGCTCATGGTTTGGGTCCACTACAGATAGTCCAAGGCACCATGAATGCCATACAATACAAAACTATTTTGGAAAATCATTTGTTTCCTACAGTTGAAGACATTACACAATTTAATTCAAATCCTATATTCCAAGATGATTCTACGCCTTGCCATCGAGCTCGATCTGTGAGTATATAACTTTATTTTATAAATTTAAATTGTTGTAACTTGGTTTGTAATATCATATCTTTCTTACAGGTAACTGAATTCAAAGAGTCTTTTGGAGTTACATCACTGAGTTGGCCTGGAAACAGTCCGGACCTTAACCCGATAGAAAATTTATGGGCAATAACGAAACAAAAAGTTGCGAATAAACGGGCCAAAAATACCCACGAATTGATTAAAATCATTAACCATGTTTGGGAACATGAAATATCATTAGATATTATGAATAATTTATATTTGTCGATGTCAAACGGAATTTCTTTAGTGATTAAGAGCAAAAGCGATATTACAAAATATTAAAATACTATCGAACCAAAAATGATACTTTTATTTTTATATTCTTTTGTTTAAAATATCGGTCTGTTTACCCTTCACACAAATCTATTAACCAAACGTAATTATTTGCGATTGCCAATAAAGACATAGTGCCATAAATCAATTGTGTCGGGTACAAGAACAATGGTAACGGAGCTGCTACCTGGAAAAACACTATTTATAAATATATATTAAGCTTTTATTTTTATATTTTACTTGGAAACATTACTTAGTCATCAAATCTACAAAAATATATATTTGAAAAAATCCAAGCAATTGAGAATATTTATTTAATATTATTTATTATTTGTCCATGGGTGTACATATTTCATCATTTTCCTTTCTGCACCCAGTGGTGCATAGGGCACTAAATTGTTTAACCAAATGCAACGTATTTTCATGATTTCTTAAATAAATGTATGGTGATCAGTCCAACACATAAGGTGCTAGTCTAGGAACAATGAAATTTTGCATTTTAAATTACCTTTAAAAGCAAAACTTCATGTTGAATTTGCTAGGAATTCGCCAATCACTACACTAAGAGGTGGACTTATCTCCACCCGATTCCTTATTTAGGATTATTACCCGAGAGTAGCCATCTAATCGAAAGCACTCGTCTTGGATCCTGGCTCTACTTCACACACAGAACTATATTCTTCAACCGTCTGCACACAAAAAATATATACATACAAATATATGCATGGTTTCAGACGTGGACTTAACAAACATAGTTGTCCGTTTCACTACGGTCAATCAATTTGAATATGGCTTGGATGATATTTTAAAGGAAGAATGACAGAGAAAATATGCACTCTAAGCATATATGTAAGGGTACACCAGTAAATGCTTCCTTTAACTAAATAATAATAATAATATGAAATTTACCAATTGCGAAAGGATGGCTTCATCAAATTTGGGTGCGGGAATGTCAACAGTAAGTTCTGGTAATACCGTCTCTCCTTCCTTTAATCCTGTTCCTCTCAGTTCACTAATGTCCATTTCCCAGGGCATCTACAATATAAACACACATAACAAATATAGTATTATACAAAATATTATACATCCTTGCAGTTTAGGCAAGTCACTAACCCTAAGAAAGTCCGTTTTTAATTGAATATGCCGTTCCAAGTGTGAAATTATGTTCTTCAAGAGGCCGAGGTTACTTACTTAGTTAGAAAAAAGATGCGTAAGTCGAAATTATTTGTTGTCAGTGTAAAACAGTGGATGGAAACATAAATCACAA
The DNA here is from genome assembly GCF_059751315.1 of Micrasema longulum. Taxonomy (NCBI): domain Eukaryota; kingdom Metazoa; phylum Arthropoda; class Insecta; order Trichoptera; family Brachycentridae; genus Micrasema; species Micrasema longulum. The sequence continues at coordinate 1,057,859 of NW_028277523.1, forward strand.
AACGCGGGTACAATTTATGACAGTTTAGGCAGATTTTTATCATTTTTTAAGTATGACAGAATTCTTCCTAAAAAACATATTGTTTGTGTTTAGGTAATTGCATAATAAAACAATAAACATGTTAAATGATAATTTTTAAATAAAAATCTCAAAATGGTGTTTTCTGGGTTAGTGACTTTTGCCCGAACGGCGATGATGAAATATCTGGGAGCTTATGCTGGAAGTGCCTATGTCAGGTTTTGGTCAATTTGAGTTAGGCAGGGTTCAAAAATATCATGATGTGTACCTAATATTTACACAGTTTGATAAAAAATACACGAAATGTATTGGAATTTGAATCGTGCAACAGAGACGACGCTCTACAATGTCAAGTTTGATGAAATGGCCGACAGACTCTTTCTAAGTGCCGATGTACGATATATAGTCCCGGGAACTGTACATATATATTTTTTAATAAATAAATATCACTTACACCAACTTCTACATCGAGCTTGATGGGAACCCAATCGGAGCGAAGTGTGAATTTCTTCAGTTGGATCATCAGGTAGTCGGGAAACGTAGATAGTCGTGTAGTTCTGAAAGGAAAAACCATAATAGAAAGACCAAAATATTTATGCTTATGGATGCAGGGAGTTCCTACCCCAGTTGGAGATTGACAGAATTAAACGATGTTGAGGCTTGGATGTGTATTAGATGTTGAATAATGCAGAATTGGTAATGTAGCGCAAGAGTTACTGACTGAACTGAGTGTTCAACTGAATGAACGTTTAATGAGTAACTGCTGGTACCTAAGGGTGACATTATTTATATACTAATGAGGAACTTCAGCCCTACGGGAAATTGGATACAATAAATGTTTTCTTGGGCGCGGTAGAAATTGGAGCATTAAATTGTAGGCTAGTTTCCTGAAAATGTACAAAAAAAAAACATTTTAATAAAAACGAACTACTTTGAATGACGTCACTGGTTCATAAGAATCAACCTATGATATGAGAGTTATGGAAGGTTTGCTTGCCGTGGATGGACCAATGAGAAGAACTGATCGAGAATAACTACACTGGCTACGTTTTCCACAGAGGGTCGAATACGTCTACGGCGAGAGGAAAAGTTATTATACCTCTACGCAAACAGCGCACTAAATTTGGTGAGCGCGCATTTGCGGTCGCAGGCCCTATGGCATGGAATGCTCTCCCAGCAGAGGTGCGAGGCTGTGAAAGTGAAGTGATGTTTCGGAAAAAACTTAAAACCCACTTGTTCTCTAAATCATTTGAATAAATCCGTAGCACGTGACAACAAAATAAATTATTTTAATTAAATTACAAATTTAAAAGCTTCAATTAAATTAACTTAACAATAGAATCATAATGTAAAGCGCCCTTGAGGTATTTCATTACGAAAATGGCGCTATATAAGTTATCCACAATAAATAAACTGGAAAAAAACCTCTGACGTCACACGCAGAGTTATTTCAGAAATACAAAACTTTAAAAAATCGTAGCGCTGATAATACGTTACATAAAAATTGAAAAAAAAATGTTTTGGCTTAGTTTAATAGTCTATTAACAAATATAAAATTTAAAACACCACTGAACTTCCTCACTGTTCATATTGTTCTCTTTACATCTTAGTGGGAAATCAAGGTCATTTTCTATTTCCCTAACAGAACACAGTACAGTGTGTGAAATAGAACCAGAATCCTGGACGAGCGATTTCGACTCTTAGGTGAAAATCCTGAAAAAGGAAATTAAGTGGGGTAAGTCGGCCTTGTAGTGTAGTGTAGTGGTTGGCCATTCGCTTACCATTTTAGAGAATCCGGGTTCGATTCCTGGCAGGGTCGACGTGAAATATTTGTTTCGATGGTGGTTTAACATTGCAATATTTCAATAGGGAAATATCACATACTACGAATACCACTACTACTACTACTGCTACCATCACGCTATTTCCTCATAGGGGTAGGCAGAGAGAGTGGACGGCCACACACGTCTATCCTGGCATATATTCCTAGCTTCTTCCACATTCATACATCCCCTTCGGTTCTGTCTGCTGTTGACATGGCCAGACTTAAGATTTTGGTTTATCATATCACGCCACGTCTTCCTTGGCCGTCCTCGTCTCACTTTACCATTAATTTTTGCCATATATACTACGAATACCGATAAAAATATATGAAATGGATTTAGAATTATTAATTGTATTTTCAAAATACAACAACAACAAACCATCACGCCGTTTCCCCGTAGGGGTAGGCAGAGAGGATAGAACGTCATAACACTCAATCTTGGCATACAGACCTCGCTTCCTCTACATTCATACATCTTCTCATGCACGCACGTCGATTATTCCTACTTTTGACATGTCCATCTTCAAGTATTTGATGGACTTGATCGTGCCATGTCTTTCTCGGTCTTCCTCGTTTTCTGCATCCATCAACATTTGCATCGTAGATCCTTTTAGCCGTTCTTTCGCTGTCCATTCGCTCTACTGTCCAAACCAACGCAGCACCCCTTTCTTGATTCTGTCAATAATGCATGTCTCAGCCTTACACACTTCACGGATCTCGACATTTGTGCACCTATCATGCATCGTTTTACCACACATTCGCCTGAGGGATCGCATTTCGACAGCATTCAACCTACTTTCATCATCATTTTTTCAATTCCATACTTCGCTCCCATACATTAGAGTTGGAACTAGAACTCCGTTGTGAACTGCTAGTTTAGCCTCCTGCGATAAACATTTGTTTGCCAAAGTAGATTTTAGTGCACCGTTCACCGATATTGTGGAGATGTGTTCATACATAAATGTAAAAAAGAAATTTAATAAAAATACGTTCAAAGAAGAATGCAACGTGTTTGTCCTTGATTGTTGTGATGTCAAGATTCGTGATATTGTTCTACACAAATTTCTATGGCCACGAACAAATAAACATGAATCGTGACGTATTAGGGGATGGCCAATGAAATCACCGTTTTTGCTGGAATTCAAAATTACAAGTTTAAAAGTATTTTTTATGCTGCTAATAATTAACAATTTTTTTTTTACTGGACAGTATTTCATAGACCTTTTTTACTTTAAAAATGTTTAAAAAAAAAAGGATATTTCCCTATTGTCCGTGTAACAAAAATGATCTAGATACACTGTGATTGAAGTGTCAATGCAGAGCCCTATGCACCACTGAGCGCAGATAGGGAAATGATGATGATGATGATAAACAAAAATACTATTACTAAAAATAATATTACTAAAATAACTTAAGAGAAAATGATCACTTTGCCAGGGTCAAGATGTGTATTACTCGGTTGGAAGATTTCCACTTTAGTAAAAGTATAAATTGAATATTAATTATTGTGAACCTACTTGATTCCTGTGACTTTTCTGTTGACTGCTGCACTGAAGAATTGTTCCACCTTCTCCTCCTGCGCAAAGGCCTCTATACACGCCTTGAACGGTATGTGGGGTCGGACCAGGAGAGAAGGATCCCTGGGAAAATGATTGAATAGTATACACCGACAATATTATGTCTGTGCGTAGATTTTCACGGTCACCGTTATCAATATGTATCTTTTTTGGGTGACCCCGCATAAGTTGGATTCGTTTCGGCTACCATTGCAGGAGTCAGTCATCTTCAGGGTAAACGTTTACCCAAAAAATATACATATTAATATTATAAAGTTAAAATTAAGGTTGGTTAATATTCAAGATGCTACTAGATATTCATTTTTAGATAGGACAGTCTGTTTTTGTCCAGTCGAGAAAATCTTGGTAAACGAGACAAAAGATAGTCTTGTGAATGTAAATTTGTGCAATAACTGTCACTTGGGCTGATAATAGATGAAAAACAGTATCTAATACTTTTTTGAAAAGAATCTTTGGTGTCATGGGAAATGAAAGGACATAAATAATTTCAAACAAAATAATGTGCGGTAATTTTTCCAACGCACATGGCATCCCTATTGTAATAAAATATATACAGAGAGTATTTTCTGGCAACAATTATTACAGAAAATAATAAATTATGCCTGCAGTCTGGGAAAAGTACTAAAAAAAAACATCTATTGCATATTACTCAAAACTAAAGAAAGTGGAGAATGCTGTATTTGTTTTAACATGCTGCAAATGTATACGGGAACTTACAGCCTCCCGCCCAAGTCCTCGAGGCGCCTCCTTTCGGCTTCGTAGGCCTCCACTTGTGGGCGGTTGGAGGCTGCAGCCAGTGGCACAGCTAGCCCCAAACAGCTCTCGCTCCGGCACCCATAGCGCACCTGTCCCGACTCCCCGCACTGCATGCGCTCCTCCACGTTCATGGCCAGGCAGCTCGCTGGGTTAGGACCGCTGCCGCAGTGGCGCTGGAAAGCCAAATTTCAAATTGAGTCAATTTGTATTATTTATTAAAGTGGCGATAGTATCTTACATAAACATATTCTGGATAAAATACAGTACTGTATAAAAGGATTCCAATGGTGAGTAAGTAAAACTCTTTCATTATTTATTTAAGTGATGGATAACTTTTGAAATGTATGTTTTGATCAAACGTAAATACAAGTCAATCATTAATTTTATTAAGAAGGCATTCCAAAATATTAATCCGGAGATATTCCTTAAAATATACTACACCTATGTAGGACCTCTATTGGAATATGGGTACCAAGTATGGAGTCGCTACTTCACTAAAGATATGGAGCTACTGGAAAAATTCCAAAGATATGCTATGACAATCCCCAAATAACTCAAAAGGATGTCCTACCACGATAGATTAAAAGCACTAGGACTTACATAATTTAAAGAGTGACGGAAGAGAAGGGACTTGATTAAATTTATAAGATACGAAATGATTTCTATGACTGCCCCCTGCACGAGATGTATAAATGAAATCCCAGCGCCAATTTACGGGGTCACAACTGGAAGCTCTATCTTCTTCAATGAGGAAGTTCAGTGGTTTTTTTTATATCTATTTATAGACTATTAAACTAAGTGAAATTTAAAAAAATAAATTTATTGTATCTTCTTGATGAGTTCTGCTTATTGGTCAGTTACCTTGGCATAAACCGAATATATGTCACAACTCCCTCATCATTGGTTGATTCGGAAGAGCTAGTGACGTCATGCAAAGTAGTTCGTTTTTATTTAAATCATTTGTTTTATTTTTTTCATACATTTCCAAGAAACTTCGCAGTACAATTTAATGCTCTAATTTAAGAATGCATTTTTTATATCCAATTTCCCATAGGGCTGCACTTCCTCATTGCATCTCAATCCTAAGAAAAAATCCCTTTCAGCAGGGAGGATTCAGATTGGAAAGCCTAGTTGTCCATTCCATCAACCAGTTCAAAATCTGTTTGGATGCTTTTTTGAGGAAAAAAGAACGCAGACAAAAAGCAGTACATAAGATAGAGACGCACAAGTAAAACCGTGAAACCCTGTTAATTTTTGCAGTGCAAAATGAATGATGGATGAACAGGTGTGAATAGAAGACGAGTGTAAATAAATACGCAGGACAAGGACGGCCATGAAAGCTTTGGCAAAACAGATCTAGCCACATTTAAACATACATACTTCTAAAATCTCCAGGAAGTGCATGTAGAACTCTTGGGCGTCCTGTTGCCTTTTGGTACTAAATTCTGGGTGCCCTCTGCCGATGAGACTCTTGAACATTTGAGGGGAGATTCCTTTCTGGGAGCCATCGTCAGAAGGAAAGGCGTACCGGCCTGATATCAAACCTACTCCGAGCTTTGACCTGTGAGAACAATACATAGTAAATAATTGATCATTAAAGAGAATCGGGTTGTGGTCCGGTGGCTAGTGTCTCGGACTCGCGGCTCAAAGGTCCGTGGTTCGAATCCCACTCTATCCAAACTTGATTCCCATTTTCTAATAGTGAGTTATTTACAACTCGTTGAAAATGGCCCTCAAAATGAAATATTTGGGTAAATCATAAGAACGCAAATATTTCTTTTTTCTTTTAAAAAAAAAATGTACCTACAATACATATTACATACACTCGAAAGAATTTCATCACATTTAACTGACTTGGTAACTTGTATATAACATTTTCAAGTTATTTATTTAGCTCTCGGACAATGGTCGAGTCCTAGGACAGAACAATATTGTATTATCTAGGTGTAAATGGGCTTTATGACACAAATTTAGTTTCATATAAATAATCAGTACATGTTTCTCTTACGTTTGGATATTGAAATCGTTGACAGGATCTGACGGGAACTTGCTAAATACTTCCGGAGACTGGTCCACAAAACGTTTGATGAAACTGGGAATTCTAAAGATAACCTGAAAATAAAGTAGAAACATCGAATGAAGTTTTTTTACCGTTTGAGTAGTTAAATTATAACTTTTGCAAATGATGAATATTGATGTAGATACATAGGTTCATTGGAAAACAATATTATTTAAACCTAAAATGTCTTTCTGTCAGCTTTCTCAAGAAATTTCTGTTCAATGTTAGTAATATGTGGAAAGAAAAAATGATAAGTGTTTAGTGAAATTACGTATGGTTAGAGCCTGTCAACATTATGTGTATATTTTTTTCAATACTAGTGCTAAAACGTTTAGCAAGATCCTCTCCAGCAGACGACCTTGATATTTTGTCAACTGACGGATCTGCTAATCGTCACCGGGCATATTTCGTTTTGCATGAGCCTTAAACTAAAAACGAGCACTAAATAAATAGTCCAGATCTTGTCTCGATGTCCCTTATGTTTGTCAATGCTTCTTTCTTTTTTCTTTAAATGTTTTAAACTATTCTTTTATTGTAATATTTAAACCTTATAAATTGTATACATGGACAATGTCCGTTAATAAATAAATAAACTCTAAATTTGTACGAAAAGTGCCAAATGTGGTGAAACTGTAGCTTGAGCGAGATAGATTATGTTTCACAGCGGAAAATTATACGTTAGAGGGAGAAGACAGTACACATAATCCGAGAAGTGCTGGCACACGCGCAGATAGTGCACTCATAACCTCAGTTTGAATATGTGTACTGACAGAATATTTCATCAGTTGACAGGTTGACAGATTTAGATTTATATAAATTATTAACACACATTTCTGATCACTTACCGGAATTAGTGATTTTTTCATGCCAGATATTGTTGAAAAATATAGAACTTGGTGACAAAAAGTCACTCCATCATAAATCTGTACGCGAGCTTTACCAGTCAATTGATGATTTGTAACATTTTGTTAATGTATGAACAAAATAATCAATGGCAGATTATTTGTCGTTTCGATGCACAGGCTGTACTCAGCTCCTGTTAAAGCTAGATTGCCCGTCTGGCCAATATACGCGTACACACAGTACCTGCATTACGCTGTTGAGGTAGCAGGAGTTGCCGAGGTTCAAGAGGCCCGTAAGGCCCGCGCCGTGGGTGGGCTGCAGTGAGCTGGAGGACTCCTGCAGGGCGCCCCACTCCCACGCCCTCTGGTTCACTTCTAGCTCCAGCTCGACCATGGATTTCTCTGTCTGTGAAATTTTAAGTACTAGCATTATTCTTCTATGCAAATAAAATAGTTGTACTAGAATTTATTAATAATAACATGGAGACATGTAACCGATGCCTATATTTTAATAATGAATAAGTTCAGCCCTACGGGGAATTGGATATAAAAAATGTTTTCTTCCCTGAGGGTAAAATTAGAGCGTGAAATTGTACGGCAAAGTTTCTTGAAAATGTACGTAAAAAATATTTAAATAAAAACAAACAACTTAGAACGACGTCACTAGTTGATATGAATCGACCAATGACAAGACAGTTGTGGAAGATTTCCGGTTTACTTACCGTCAACGGACCAATGGGCAGAACTGACCGAGAAGAAGCCAGAGAGAACTTGAGACGTCCTCATGCGGAGTAATTTCAGAAATACAAAACTTTTATCAATCAAAGCAACAAAAACGTTTTTTTCGGCTTAGTTTAATAGTCTATTAACAAATAATAATAATAATAATAAAAAACACTGGACTTCCTCATTGTCATTAATTTATTTTGTTTGTTATAAAATCTGAACTATGTACACCGGAACCACTTTTTACACATTTTTTGTCACATAGTTTCGAGATAACAAGGTATAAAAATAAAAACAATTTTTTTTTTTTAAACATTAATCTAACAATGCGTAGTAATAATATAATTGTACTATTGATTTTATTCAAAATTTAGATGGAAATATTGCACATGGTCTAAGCGATGAAAGTGATGTCGTATCAAATGTGCGTAAATGCGTACGTTTATTGTCTGATAGTGAATAATTTTAGTTATGATTTTTCAGTGTTTTGTTTTCATGTTACATTTAAAAAATAAAATTAAGGCACAAAAGTAGTTAACAATTTCATTTTTTTAAAATCCCAAATAGATTTTTATGCAACGAACCCTACCAACCATTGTTCTTTTCTAAGTATACTTTTTTTTACACGGTACTGCATGGAACATATCCATAGTGTAAAAAAAGATTCTGGTGCAATTACATATTTCTTTTTTTCATTTATCTCATTTACTAGGTAAGCTTATATGAAAAGAAACAAATATACATAAGAAAGTTTTATAGCGTTTTTCCTAATATTCAATTCTGTGGAGTGCAAAAACATAGAAAAGTGGATATTGTATATAGAAGAGGTATCAAACCATCAAATTTACAATTAAATCGGTGTACATTGGTGTTTTAGTATAAGTGTTGTATCTGCTGTGTTTTACAAGTATACTAAAAAATAATAAATGCTGGATAGGTTTCCTTGTATAAAAAGAAAATATATTATGCATTGTTGTTTAGAATAAATGTTGGAATGAAATTACCTTCTGCATATTCTGGGCATTGATACCAAAGTGCTTGAGGTGGTCCACGAGGAGGGGATCTTCCACCATATCGTCCTCTTGGTAGGAGAACACGTCGGCTTTACCTTCTGAAGTGATAGTACCTAGTTTCACGGCTAGCGGATACGCCGTATTAGCGTAGTGCTGGACCTAGGAAAACAATAAGGAATAAAAATGTCCATTAAAACCCCTCTCCATAAAAGACGTTCCATCTTCAATATGTTTTAAGAAACGCCTACATATATATTTAATTTTATAGTAAAGATACCAGTCTTGAAAATGTCGTAAAAGTGATAACAATTAGGGGATAAAGTATCACTCATCTTTTATTAATATAATTTTAAAAATCCTTTAATAGATTGAGGTTCTTTGCCAATGTAATATTTCACATTTCCTTCAACACATCAGCACAAATAAAGATACACTGTTTAATGCTGTTAATACATTTCATAGCATTTGAGCACGATATGATGACAGAAAAATGAATTTATGAGTAAAAAATTATCAAGTATTAAAAAAAAAAATATGAGTTAAATTAGAAAATGCTATGGTAATATTTTGTGATGATTTAAAAACTATTTTTATTGTAATAATAATAATAACAAATTACTTATTTATTGCGAATGCAGCTAATTGGCAGAATTCCATTTAAACTTTATTGGTACGTTATCCAAAATAAAATATTATTGGATTAAATTCTACTTTAATTTTTTAAAAATATATACAAGATTGTACAATGTGACGCGTTTCGTCTTGTTAGGACATTATCAAACTATGTATATAGAAATCACCAATACTTGCTAAAATACCCACATAAACTATTAGCACCATTATGCTTGTATATATTTTAAAAAATAAAGTAAGATTTTAATTCAATTAAACCATTTTATTTTGGATACCTTACCAATAACAAATTACTGGCAATACTCAAGACACATACAAAACAAAATATAATTCGGCCAGTAACCTTTTATAACTGTTTACAGCAAGCGAGTTACAAAAATCTCAAAGTTATACTAAACACAAACATAGAGAGAAATTTTAAAATAATACAAAATGAAAGCAGAAGGCAGGTTTACATAAAATATTATGTACGGCGATAATAATTGCAAAGCTCTCCTCTTGACAACACTTTAAGTCTCCAAAGATATCAATGTTTCTTGCAGTGTTTTTGTGATAGATTTCTAGTTTACGGGAAGCCAACTCACCAATCGATAGAACTCATCCAAGAGAACTTGTGACACAAGGAGTAATTTCAAAGTTACGAAACTTTAAAAAATCATAGCGCTGATAATATGATACATTAATACATATATTTTTTTTACTTAGTTCTATAGTCTATTAAAAATATTTAAAAACCACTAAATTTCTTCATTGTACAAAACTCACTGCATGATCATTTCCACCGGAGCCATCGAAGAACTTCCGTCCACACAAGATGGTCCCATCGGTGAGGTTCATCCACAGGTTCTGCGTCAGGTCACACTTCGAGCACTGCCAGCCAGTTGGGGGGATCTTCACTCCGTTGTCCAGCTGCAGAAGATTAGCAGCATGCCTGGCAATGGTTTGATAATATTATCGTGCCGGTTTACACTAACTAGCTAGTGTGAAATTGTCATAATTGGTAAATTAAGTTATTCAATTTCAACGATGTTTTGAGTATGTTCAAATGTTTGTCTGCAAACATGAAGCTATGAAAAGATTTTCTATCGCCTTTTTTTAGGTATAAAATTTTTCTATCTCATTCTGGCTCTGTGGGGGACCGGCCAAGTTATGGAAAGGAAAACACTATTTACTTGTACATTATTTAAGCGTAAAATTTTCACTAATTATTTTTACTAAGTGCAATCATTTAACTTAATTTCTTCACTACTTTTTCTGATCTTTTCAATATTTTTTTCGCTCCGTGAGGTTCAAATATCTAGTCTCTAAGCTGTTGTAGCCAAGCATACCTTGGAGAAACTCGGTCGGGTAGAGCCAAGGATAATACCCGCACTCTCTCATGTAGAGATATTTCAGAAACTTTTTTTGGATTTTCTCTATCATAAGAGAGTACTTCAGTTCATGTGGCCCCCAAATCATCGAGCCACTCTCGAGTCTACTTCGCACCAAGGAGTTGTAAAGAGTTCTCAGTATGCGGGTATTTTCGAAAACCCTGACAGTGCGCAGAACAAATCCTAACATCTTCAATGCATTACCACTGATTGTCTCTGTGTTCATGAAATGTCAGAGTGCTCACAAATCTAACGCCCAGATCCTTAACATTCGATGTTTGTATCAGATTCTGGTCATTCATTTTGTAGCAAAAAAAATAGGTGTTTTTTGGGCCCTAGTGAAGGACGTGACCGAGCACTTGGAAATATTAAACCTAAGTTTGTTTCGCCCTTCCCATTCAGATATATTATATATATTTGCTTGGAGAAGACGAAAATGGTCAGAAGTTGTCACCTTCAAGAATAGTTTTAAGTCATCCACAAACAACAGAAAACGCGAGTTCAAAATTACATTTTCAATATTATTAATGAAAATTGAGAATAACAATGGATCCAGGTTAGTGCCTTGCGAATATTATAATATTGCTTTAAGGTTTATATATCAGTTTTAATTGAATTATTAAAAAAACGGTTTGCTACCATTTCTAAGATTTAATTGGTGAGAATTTTCATTCGCTGTTTTAAATTACAAAAATCAATATATTGTATAGTAAATAAACAAAAAACTGTACTCACTTGGAAACTTTTCTTTCTTCACCATCCCAAGTTCCAGCTAAAGCTTCCAGTTCCGCTAACTTCAATGGAGACTCAGCTTCCAAAATACCTCGAACTGAACGCTGAACCTAGATGCCCAAGAAAGTATTTAATAGAGTGCACGAAAAGAAGTATAAAAAGAACAAACTGTCCCGTGTCCAAAGTGCAATAAAAAAACAACATTTATTTATAATTTTAAAAGTCCGTTAGGGTTATATAAACATATTACAGTTCATGTTATGTCTCGTCTGGTTAGTGTAGACAATGACGTGCCTTCCATATAGGCAAATAAGCAGTGCCTACCCTGCTAGATTATCTTTTAAAAAATAAGTAAAATAAAAAATATAGTATAAAGTAGGCAAGAAATTATTCGACGAATTTGAAAAATTCCGTGAACAATTAAACATAATTAAATTTTTACTCCTGGCGACCAATATAAAAAAAACAACGCATTTTCTCAGTTAACTTTTATCGACAAAAATAGTATTATTAGCAAAGGAAGATGTACACTTAGAAATATAAACAAACCATCGTGCCGTTTCTCGGTAGGGGCAGACAGATAGGATAGAACCCAGAGAGCCACACCACTCTGTCTTTGCATACAGACCTAGTTTCCTCTATATTCATACATCTTTTCATGCGCACAAATTAAAATTTGGCCATGCCATGTCTTTTTCGGTCTCGCTCATTTTTTGCGTCTATCAACATTCCCACCGTGAATATTTTTAGCCGTTCTTTCCCTGTCCAAACAAATGCAGCACTCCTTTATTAATTTTGTCAATAATCTTGTTTCATCTCGAAATTTGCGCACCATAGATAGTTTTACCACATACTCCCCCGAGAGATCCCACTTTGAGAGCATTCAGCTTACTTTCATCCTTGCTTTTACAATTTTACACGTAAAAATACACACTTACAATTTCTGGTAGCGTATCATTGGGCCAAGCAATGATGGTGAACTCTGGCAGGATGACAACTGAAAGGTGATCTGTTATCTCGAATTTGGTTTTGGCAGACTCTGGATCAAAGCCTCCTTCCACACCGATAGCGAGACGAGTAATCTTCTTTTCCGGGCCATCTCCCTTCTGTTCTGGGGTAATCTAAATATACATTCAAAATGTATTTATTAGATAAAACATTGCTAGCTATCTCAGCAGAGATTACTATACCTAGTGAAAAAGCAAGAAACCATACAAAAAAATACTTATCGTTGTTATCACGTCTTCTTGTTAATATATGCATTTTATTTTAAATTAAGCAAACACCAATTTTATTGGCATGGAATAAAAAGTGTGTTGATAACTGGTTATTTCTCAATACAATACTCTCTCTATGATCCGGCACTTCACCTCTCTAGCATTGCCAGTAATCCGGTGTTTTTATACAGGCAGTTACCGAGCAGGTCAATTGGAGACAAGCGTCAGTGACCGCTGTGCGCGATGTATGTGTCTACTTTGTCTGCCTTACACAAGTCTGTTGATGTAGTGTATAATACAGTATATGTATACAATGAAACATAGCTTCTGTTGTTTAAATGAGTCATTATTAGTGATTTTGAGTAATCTGGCATTTTCAGTAATATATATTTTCAGTAGATATCTGCCGGATTACTGAGAGATCGCTGTATTATCTACTTATTTGTTTATTGTTTTTTATCATGGACACTTGACAAACGTAGTCTGCTCGATGTATATTTTTTATATAGAAGTATCAACAAGACATACATAAAAAAGCACTCATACAAGAATAGCATAAAAGAGTTGGTTACAATAATATTATAATAAAATTATGTTTTTACACCACAACAGGCCAGGAAGCCCAATTATAGTGGTGAATTACATAATCGAACCCGGAACCTTCCGTGTGAGAGTCAAGCATCTTAACCACTGCACCATGGAGGTCGTCACTGTACAAAAGGGCCATAGTTTTGGAAGCTATTAGATGTTCATTACATTTTGGTTGGCATTTGAATTCTTGATTTTACTTTACTTACTTTTTTATATTTTATTGCGCCACAACAGGCCAGGAGGCCCAATTACAGTGGTGAATTGCCTTACAGAACACCCAGGCTCGAGAAACATCCCATTTAATTTTTGTGTTCTCACCGGGAATCGAACCTGGAACCTTCCGTGTGCGAGTCAAGCGTCTTGACCACTACACCACGGAGGCCGCTTGATAAATGATGCAATGATATATATATTATGAATTACTATGCACAATTTTTTTTTATTGTCCGAGTCCCAACTCTGCACAGGTCCAATGGAGTTGGAATACAGTTTATTTTGTAAATACTGTATCTTAAATATTGTTAATGTATAGAATAAAAATAAAAAAGAAAAACATTGTAAATTGAACATTCTAAATATTGCGAGATTACTTACTAGAGTAGAATAATTTTTCAAATATAAACATTTAAAGCCTATTATTACACAAGTCAATTATTACAAACAGAGGTTCAAACTGTCGCAGTGAGTCACATCTTGCTGGAGGATGGGATTCTTTAAAATGCTGCAAACGCCCAGTTGAATTCCACCCTGGGCCGTTGCCAATCATAATGGTGTGATTATAGGAGATAACTACAAAGAAAAATCCACCAGAGAAGGCGACGAGAAACCGCTCTGGTTATATTTTCCCAGGAATCACTCGTCCTGGCTGCAAAATATAAAAGTAGCGCAGCGCAGAAATGCTTTTGCTGCAGTGATCCCTAACATCGGGGGGACCCGACGAGACACCGAAAGTAGAGAAGAAATTACACAATAATTCAACTTTTTTTTTTAAAAGGAAAAGAAATATTAGCGTTCCTATAATTTACCAAAATATTCAAATTTTGGTGGGGATTTTCAACGAGTTGTAAATAACTCACTATTAGAAAATGGAAATCAAGTTGGGGTAGAGTGGGGACCAAGTGTTGCAAAGTGAATGTGGATTTGATCAATAAAATATGGTGAAAAGACTTACAGCTTTCTTCTCTCTCTTGATATGGAGGAAGACTGGGTTTCCGGAATGTTGAAAATACTCTTCCACATACTGGCGACCAAAGCTGAGGAAACTTGTCAAAGATATATATAGTCCAGTTTCATACTCCTATAAATAAGGGAGACGGGAAAGTCAATAATGAAAAAATATTTATAACAACATGTGAAAAATACTAACAGAAAAAATGAATCTTATAATAATAATAATAAAATGTTATTCTAACAATAATAAATGAAAAAGAAAAGAGACAAAAATGGTTGAAAAGAAACTGGCAATTTTATTTTTTTATTTTATTAACATAAACGGCAAATCTGCCTTTTACAAACATTTATAATACTAACATATTTGGCTTAATATATATATATATTTATATATATTTTGAAAAGATGAATTTCCTTACCTAAGATTTATAAAAAAAAATTAAACCTAAAAATTATACAAGATTTATATTTAAAAAATTAACCTAAAAATTATACAGCATATTCAGTAGAAAGTTAAAATAATAAAACATTCTACAGTAATACAACAAGAAATTCATAAGTACTGTTTTACACAGCTAGGCAAAGTGAACAAAAAACTGTATATATATATACATTATGAAATGCATGAATAAATAAATATAATTACCATTCACCATCTTTGAAAGAGTTCAAAAGGTTTGTTCAATAGGAACAATACCCTACATTAAATATATCAGGAAATAACTATTGCTGAGTTCATGAAGTCTATTTAATACGGCATTACAAGTATTCACTGTCCGTGAATTGTTGCTACAAAACGGTGGCACCTGTCTAGTCATTCTTCCAGGCACCCTGAAGTTGATGAGAGATAATAGTTCAGGGCAATCCCATATTGAATTTACAATTTAGAATAAATTTAAAAGGTCTATAATTTTTCTTCTATAGTTAAGTTTTAATAAATTTAATGTTTTTAGTAAAAAATCGTAATTTAAAAATTCATGACCAATTCTAAGTTTAAAATTTATATACCGTAAGAATTTTTTTGGACTCTTTCAAGAGAATTTTGGTGACATTTGTAGTAAGGAGTCCATATTGTAGAGTTATACTCTAACTGGCTTCTCACTAATGAAGTATACATCAACTTCGAAGTGCCTATGTTTTTTAATTCCTTAGTCACACGTAACACGAAGCCTAACATTTTTAGAGATTTACTAGTAATATTATTTATGTCTATGCAATCTCCAAAGTTAAGGAATCATATGCTTGGAGTTTACTCATCTGGCCCCCATGTTCTTCAATTTCATATTGTCTGTATTTATGTGTCATTACGCCGTAAACTCAACAATATTGTTAATTGTATTGATTCAAATCTATTTCTTGGAAAACATGTATGGAATATAAAATACACAACCAACGGAAAATGCCGTTGATCCCCCTAAGTAGTATAAAAGATTTAAAATGTACACTTTATAAGATTATACTAAATTGGATGTAATTAGTCTATTGATAATAACTGTAGACGTAAATTAGTATTTAATTACTGTTTTAAAGAGCAAAGATCGAATCAATAATGTAAATGTTGTAAACGAAACCATTTTTAAAACATGCAGTTGATCTATAATTTTAGAAAGACAGGTTAATTTTTGTGCAACTCACCGGGTCGTCAAAAGAATACACGCACTCATCCTTGTAAATTCTTTGCTCCTGTGTTGGAATTTTTATTTTCGAAAGATGAGGTATAAGAGCATCAATATTAGACATAATTGTGACTCGAGATATGTGAAGTTTGTACAAATAAAGCCCTAGAAATTACAAATTTTCACACAAATGACAGTATTTTGGTTTGGCGTTTGTGATTTATATTTTTTTCATAGAGAAACACATAGCAAAATAGAAATACAGATCGTAGAAATAAAAACTGAAACCAAAAAATATTGTTTATGGTTAAAAATTGATGGAGCAATGTATTATAGAGAATTTGCTTCAATGCAGTGTATAATCTATGATTGCAGATGTCAAAGTGACATATGTCATCTGACCAATAAAGTATGAAATCCTCTTATGAACTTTGACCGGTAATAAGAGGCGATAAAAAAATACTTACGAAAAAAATTAGTTCATCTATTTTTGTTCTAAATTATTCAGAGGCACAAAAGAAAAATGTCTTTAAAATTATATTACGATTTTATGTCTCAGCCTTCCCGAGCCTTGTATATTATATTGAAAGCAGCCAAAATCCCATTTGAACCTGTTTCTATAGCTTTGCGAAGTGGTAAGTGGCCTAGTAGACTATTTTTCATCCAGAGTCTAAATTTAGCATGTTAAGCGATTATTCAAACGAGTCAATGTCAAACCTATATATGCCTAGATTTCCATATTATCTTTTTAGAGAAATTCTCCATATCTGTAGAGATATACATCAACTTTGAAGAACTCCCCTGAGAATTAAATTCAGAATTTTTTGTACAGGTTTGTACGTTCTCAGAATACCGTTGGAAGTAAAATATGTAATTGAGTTAAATAATTTAAATAAATATTTCCTTTGTGTAAAATCACGACATGAATTAAATATGCCGTCCGGTTTCAGAATATGACTGCTTTTGTCAAGTCATGTTCTGAAGCTAGTCGGTACATTAAACACATGTAGTGATTAATTACAATGATCTGTTTAACCTAGAAAATCACAAAATTAGTACTCTAAATATTCATTTTAATATTTTGAGTGTTTCCAAATGTTTGTAGACAAGACTGAGTTTAATTGATACATTATTGTTAGTTTTTTATTTTTTATAAATACGTATTCCGTCTTCAGCTGAAGCAGAAAAATGTCATTTTATCACACAGAAGTAATATATTACTTATGTAGGTAAAAATTTATTATAATTTTTTGTAGCTTACCTATAAAAAAGTTACCGCTCACTATTGCAAGCACGCAGCCAGTGACATGTCATAAGCTTTGTAAATACCTATATTTTCCATATTCCCTTCTCAAAAACATTCCCCTTCCCTGTTGTAATGTATGACAATAGCTAATATCTATTTCTGTTTACAGGAGAACACTTTTCACCGGAGTTTACTAAAATTAACCCATTTAACAAAGTTCCGGCCATAGAACACAATGGGTTTGCTCTAACTGAAAGGTAAAAAAAGTCTCTCCACCTCTTGGTGTAGTGGTTAACTCATTTGGTTATCATATGAAATCATCTCAAATATGCAACAACAACCACAACAACAAACCATCCCGCCGTTTCCCCACAGGGGTAGGCAGAGATGATAGAACATCATATCTTCTCATACAGACCTCGCTTCCTTTACATTCGTATATCTTCTCATGCATGTACGCTGATTATCTTCATGTCCATCTTCAAGTATTTGTTGGATTTGATTGTGCCATGTCTTTTTCGGTCTTCCTCAATTTTCTGCTTCCATCCAGTCCAGTCCATAGGGCTTATGATCTGTCATTGGCTGTTTAAGTGTTAAATAACTTTACATACTGTAGAATTTAGAAACTATTTTTTTTGCTCTTCTTATATTTAAAAAAAAAAAATGTTTTGAGATATTGAATTGTCATATTACTTTACTTGCATCTGTAATTTTCCCCTTGAAAAAATTGTCAATCTTTAACATTTTCTTGTTTGCATTTTTGTTGATGAATCGTTTATTTTATTTGATACTGGTTTTCGAACCGTGTTCATAATTTTTTTTCGCTTTGAAAGAAAAACTATAACTGAACTTTACTCTTACCCCTTATTAATAAATAAAATAAGAAGTTTAATTAATTGAATAAAAATAAAAATGAAAATTAAATAAAATGAAGAATAATAAGGAATGTTTTTTTTTTTAGTGTTGTCATCACCCAATATTTGAAGAGGGAGAAAATAATCCCTGAAAAATATTATCCATCAGATGGGAAACTTCTCACCAGAGTAGATGAATTTTTGCTGTGGCATCAGTTCAATTTGCGAGCGCCATGTGCCCTGTACTTCCTTCTATTGGTATTGTGTTGTTATTTTATTCTTACAAAATATCAATCTGTGCATTATAATGAAATTGAATAATTTAGTTTTTGAATCAGAAATATATAATTGCTAGGAAAAAAGATTGGATACTGTTTCAGATAGACAAGTTTTCTGTTTGAGGGGTTAGTATCAATGGTATCAACAAAAAAATAACTAACAGTAACATTATAATCCTCTTATATCGAAAAAAAAACATCTTTCTTTCTACAAATGTTCAACTCCTATCATTGAGCAGGAATCCATGTATGTATATTTAAACACACACACGCAGAAATATACAGACCGCTCAGACCACACTACAAGTATCTCAAACAAATCCCTTACTGTCCCTAAACTGAGGACCACATCGGCCCAGTGCTACCACTACTGTAGTAGAATTAAACTATACAACCAACTTCCTTCATTAACTAGAGTTATAAAACCACTACAGAGGTTTTCAAGAGCTGTATAAATTTTTAATGCAGATATGTGTATATGATTATGTACTTATAATTATGTATATGATTATGTACTTGTGGGAGGTATAGTGAGGGGTGATAGCGGGGTAGTCCGCTGTCATTCGGGTGAATATAAAAATATTTAAGCGAGTGACCGTGGATCACCTTGAAGTCCCTTCTTGCTGTGCTACCTACGGGTGCGATACCCTACCGTTACCACACCATAATGTACAACTTGTATCTATCTTGGTACGGGTTTACCTACATAGATAGATGGATTATATATAAATATGTTCTAATGTAAATACGCATTGTATTAATATTATTTTCAATATGTAAAAGTGATTTTTTTCTTAATGCCCGATAAATATTATTATTATTATTATTATTATTATAATATTTAATCTTTTAATAACAACAGAATCGATCGACTGGAGCCTATTGATTTCCCCTTTTTGTTTTTAAATGAAGGAGGAGAGAACTATTTCAGAACTGTAATTAAGTTGCTTATATCTAATATTCATCATTCCCTTTCCACACCTTTTGGCGCATAGGGCACTGAATTGGTACACCAATCGCAGTGTATCTTGATAATTTTTTGTAACATGAAGGTAAGATGATCAGTCTTATGCTTCATGTACCAGTTTAGGGGCTATGAAATATTCTTGTATGAAAACACCCTTTAAATAAATATTTCATATGAACCATTTCGGGAATCGAACCCGAGACCTCTTGCATTGTAGGCAAACATGCTGACCATTACACAACGAGGCCGACATTTATCTAATAAACAGATTGATTATTTATTTTGTTTGTCCATTAATGATTTATTTTATATGTTCTGATTTGACCACTAGCATCCCTGGGTACACATATGTGGACTTCTGGTTTTTAGTTTTTTTTCTATACAGTAAATTACTTTTTTACATGTGTTATTTTTAAACAACTCTCTAGTGTATTCGTTTGCAGCAAAAGTAGCACATAGCATTATTTTGACAGATTTGAATGGTTATTGTTTCTGTCAAAAATCCTTGAGTGAGAATGACTCAAAATGGCGTCCAGTTATGCAACTTTATTATTGATTTTTTAAAAAAGAAATTACATTGTTAGAAAGTATTTAAATAAATAAACCTACGAAACATATCTTTGAAATTTTTGTTAAATTTAAAGTTATTTATTTAATTAATAAATATAGTAATTTTATAATCACCTAATAATTATTTCAACAAGTTGTAAATAACTCAATATTAGAAAATGGTAACCAAGTTGTGGTAGAATGGGGTTCGAACCTCGGACCTCTGATCCATGAGTTCGGGACACTAGCTATAGGACCACAACCCGGTTTTAATGAATGCGCATAAAAAAAACCATTTTAATCTTTCTCCTTTAAACTGGCCAAATTTAAGGTGATGGATTTCTGTCGACGATATACTGCTTCTACCTAGTTAGGACTTGAAATGAACCATGTCACCAAATTTTGATATAATAAGTAAATTAGTGTTTAAAATGTTATTTCGCAAAGTTAATGCCAAATCAATAAATAGTAAATTTTCAGGTTATTGAACCCATGTTGAAGGGTAAACAGCCAAGTGAAAAGAGAGTGGAAAATCAGACCAAGAGAATGCTGGATGCTCTTGATGTATTTGAAACTAAAATACTTGGAAAAGGAAACAAGTTTATTGTAGGAAACTCCCTGACAGTTGCTGACGTGTTTGGGGCCTGTGAAATTGAACAACCAAGTAAGAGTTTTTGAACTAATTTACAATTTTTGTATTGACAGTTTTTTTTAAATGTACAAATAAATCCAAATTTTGCTATCTGAATAAATGTGATAAATTAAAAATGGGTATTTGGCCATATAACTAATTTAATTATTTTTTATTAATTGATTGAATTTTTTGTATTGTGTCATTATTTACTCGTAAAAAAAATATTATGCATTTTTTATAACCCGTTTTACACATATTGTTGATTTTAGTTTGTGCGGTAAGTCGTTCATTTTTTTAAATGTCCATATTAGCCTGTTTTTGTTGTATGTATTTTATAATGGTGTTGCTATCATTTTAAAATCTATTTATCAATTTTTGGATGTAAAACAGTTTGCTTGGCCTATATTGATAAAATTGCTATCACATAAATACCAAATTAAATTAGGAAAACAAGTACTTTTATATTGTTTATATTGTTGATGCGTTGACCAATTAATACACATTGACGCGCCCTGAGCCCTCAAAAATGATTACATTTAACTGATGCCCAAACACTCAGTGATGCTAACGTGTATTTATTCGTTCTTTGACTTCCAACCGGGTGTGATGTGAGATTGACGTTTAGAATCGAAATCAAAATGCCTGCTTGTGGTATGTAAGCGTGTAAAAACCGTTTGGATAAACATTTCAAAATGGATGGTGTACCTATTCATTGGGAAGTATTTGTTTATATGTGATTAACAAAGTTTTAAGTAATTAATATTTTAGTATGATTATTATTCATTTTTAATGTCGAAATTAACCTAGCGGCACAAAACTGATGCTCTTCTTTCTAACAGGAATGCACTGCGAGGAATAAAGTTTAAAAAATATAGTAAATGTCAGTTAATATTATTTTAGCATTACCTAACATCCAGTCAAAATAAATAAATGGGTAGAGGTTAAAGGAATTTAAGGAAAGAATCTGATTGGGATCTATAAAAAACGAATGTTGTTTTGAAACATTTAAATAGAAACTTTTTTATATGAGGGCTTTGGAAGCAAAGATAGCAAACTCCTGTTTTGGTGTTTTCGAGAAAAATAACAAAAACTGCTACACTAATGCCAGAGAGAGTCTTCATGTTAGAAATGTTATTTTCACTGAACTTAAACTTTGAGATACTAATAAATTAGCTTTAATAGAAACACGAATTCATCTCAAGCCTGTCATTGGTCGAATAAAATGGCTGATGGATATTGCTGTTTGCTTCCAAACACTATTTTCAAACTATCAGAAGTATGATTTTAAACTACATTTGCAACTCAACTCATGATTTCTATAAAAATAAAGTTGATAAACTACAGAATGACATCATAACTGCTTTGCACTTACAGCCAATCTGCTAAACAAAATGGATTTTTTACCCTTGAAAATAGACGCACTATATCTGAATTATGTTATTTATACAAATTACTAAATAATAAAGTAGATTCTTTTAACCTACTCTCCAAAATAATTCTTAATGGCCCCTTTCGCGTGACAAGAAATAAGTATTTATTCCATCTGCCAGTCTGTAGCACTAACTATGCACAACACTCTTTCCTCTATCGTTCTTGCTCTAACTATAATGCTTTTTTTTCATCTATTGATATATTTAACATGCCCCTTAATATATTTTTAAATACATTAAGACTGATTCTTTCTGGCTGCGATACGATCCCACTTGCTATTTAATGATGCTCACACTTACACACACCTGAACACTTACTCCCACATACACACAAACACACCTATACACTTACTCTCATACAAATACACATAAACACACCCTTTTGTTGTACCACAATGTAATATGTATGATTTTTATTTAGAAACTTCGCTGGTCTTTCCTAAAACCGTATCTTTTTTATGTTATTATATTATTGTCGACTGTTTGTTTCTGTAAAATAAATAACCAACAAAAAATTGCTTAAGGTTGCTATCTTTGATCCCAATGCCCTCATATATCCTCCCAGTTTTTGTATTATATGCAATTCTCACCTAATGCAGCCCCTGTATAATTACTCGGTGACTATGGGTACGTTATCGTCTCACTACTTATTTTAATATTTTACTCCATAAGGCGCCTTATATGTGTATTAATAGGTCGATGTGTCCATATGTTTGTTGCCAAATTTTAAAAAGTAATTTAAAGGTCTTGAAATATATATTTTGTCGTGTGATGCTGATGTATTGAAGAAATAAATAAATTGAAAAAAATTATATGTACAGTAAACATTTTTTTTAAGGAATGGCTGGATATGACCCTAAAATAGGGAGACCAAATCTTGCTGCTTGGATAGAGAGAGTGAGATCAGAACTTAATCCACACTATGACGAAGCGCATCAGATTCTAAATAAGATTGCAACCAAAAGGGATCCCAGTGGTGCTATTGCGTCATCTAAGTTATAAATAAACAAATCATTTGTATGCCTTGTTAAACTTATTATTGATTCAGTAAACCCTCTTATATTGCGTTACGTAGATCCCTTTAAAAAAAAAATTAATAGAAAAGTTTGTTTAACTCTCTCTTCTCAGTGATGTGTAGCTAGTACACATTGCATCTGATAACTTTAATATCTCCATAAATTCCTCCGTTACACATTTATGTATCGGTTTAAATATATAAAAAAAAAAGTTTATGCTTATTGGGAACAGAAAAAGCATTTTATCAAAAATCGGCGATAAATCACCAGTACAATAGAAAGTTTACCAATGTGTCGCATGTTCCGGAGTACTAAGTAAAATAGTAACCTAATATATAACTGTCTCACACACTCTTTATGTCTGACTCTCGATATTACAGGTATATTTGGGAGCGAGAGAGACAATTTCAGGCGTCACACTCGCAAACAACAAAGTTTTTAGTACTTCTTCCAGATGCCAGTTAGTAGTGATCCAACTTTCGTCAAGGGCGGCCCTTTCGCCTGCGCTGCGAGCATGCGCTAATGGGTTTTTCATGTTTTCAGCAATTAGATTCAAAATATTATCACTTTGACTTCAACTATAAATAATTTAAGCAATTGCCTATGAATATTACATTTTTCCGACTTAAAAATGCTCATTTTTTGCATGTGTAATGATTACACAGCATCATAACGCGTGGATGTTTTTGGGTCAGTAAGGGAAAGGTTAAATTTCAACTTAGCATGAGTTGACCTTGAGACTTAGAGCAGGGCATACATAGATTATATTTACTAAAAATAAGACAACATTTTATAAAAATTGTATCTTGAAAAAATTTCTAACTTGTATTCTCTCAATCACCCATTCAAATAAAACATAAAAAGTAGAAAATTAATAATTTATTTGCAATTTGACTCACCATCCCTGGATTTTTGTCAGGTTTTTTTCTTACAAAATTGCCAACCTATTTAATTACTCTATTTTTTTTTGTTACACTTTTACTTAAAATAGCAAAATTTAAATCTAATAAGATTCTGCATTATTCGAGGGCTTTATTTACGTAAATTTAATAATAACTATCTAAGTTTAAATAATGTAAGGTATTTTCTACATTATAAAAAAAAACAACAAAAAAAAACGTTGATTTGGTGGAAGAAAACTAACAATATATATTTTTTTAAAGACTGCCCGGTTCGTTGAATTACGAGTGTACATTCAAAATTATTCAATTAGTGAATATCAGTGACTTGTATTTTATAATTTATCAAAGTAGGTATCCAACTATTTTTATATTATTTTGTTACTGTTTTGTATAGTTTAAATGTTTTATAACCAATATACATATTTACACAAATATGTTCTTGTTTTATTGTTATTTTTATTATATTTCTTTTCAGTGAACTAAATGAAAATTGCGTCTTTCCATTGCGTTCTTTTTTTTAATGTTTTAAATTTAGAGCTTTCAGTAAAAATATTGCTCACATTAAAAACAAAACATGTATGAATATGTCATAGGTCTACCGAAAATGAAATGATGATGTAATCTTTTTTTGTTGTACTTACCTATTCTCTGTTTGGTTATCAAATATATGTATTTACCTTTATTTTACCAGAAACTTAACTTATATATTATTTGAAAGAGTAGCTTAGTGATTTTCCCTTTTAAATAATTTATGAACTTTGTTTAAAGTCACTACATATTCCGGACCACTTTTGGAACACAATCTGTTCCTTTGTCACTCCTACCGGGGGCTGGCGGCCACCATCCTGAGCTCGACACAATTCTGGGCCAGTCTAATCTGTGCTGCTGCATTCGGCACACCGAAACACCTAAGATTTCAGCTGTTTTACGTCCCATATCCCGGATACCACACAGATCTTTCTTCCTTAATAAATTGGAGAAGAGCAAACTTCTCATTGCATAATATGTGACCAAAGTATGAGGCTTTACTTCTTTTGACAGTGGTCAGTATAAGGTATTTGTTTTTTGCCCCACCAAAGGCCAAGAATCCCAATTACAGTGGTGAATTACAGCGCAGAGCACTCGGGCTTGAAGAAAAGTCACATTTAATTCTTGTGATCCTTCTGTGCATTTGCCTCATGTATCTAAGCCATTTATCAACTTGTTAAAGCATGATTTATTTACGCCCTTAGGGCATTTGGATAAAAGGAACAGTGTTTTTATTTAAACCATTGCTTTCCTAAGGAAAAGTAAAATCAATAGTTTTTTTACGCAAGGGAAATAGGAGAGTAATCCTTAGTTGCAAAATGATGAATTTTATTGATAAAAAAAAAAATTGAGCTCATCATTGATCTGTAAAGTATAGTGGTGGATGAAGCTAGTCTATTTGTAGCATATCAGTGGTCCACACAACCTACCAAGTTAGTCATCAGAAAACGCCAGATGTAGATACTGGATAGCCAGATCATTTTTTTATCATGCCTTTACAATGAAGCAAGTTGTTTTCAAAAATTGATCAACATATTATTTTGATTTTGGGGATTGTTAACAAAGTTTCTCATGTAAATTGAGTCGTAGAGTTACGATAACCGCTCTGGAGAGTTTTATTACTTTTGAGCAAATCACAAATAACAATAGTTTTACAATATACATTTTACATAACGTATGAGTCTGAGCGGGTTTTGCGACTCACTTGAATATTTATTTGATATTTCAACACAACGGCGCAAGATTTGTGATTCAGTCTTCTTATTTTTTAGATTTCAATAAACATTAACACATTATACCCTTATATATAGATATATATATTTTTTTAATTTGTCAAGTTTTAGAGGGTTTTATAACTCTGCAACTCCATTGTGAATTCTTAGATTCTTTGTTTTTATTGCAAAATTCATTTTTAAATCTTTGAATTTTTTTTTAAATAAATGAAACAAACATTTCACACCAATAACACTTTATTAATATTGAATACACATGAATACATATATTGTAACATCAAGGTTTTGCAAAATTTAATTTAGTTCATGCAACACACTTATATGGTAAAATTTTACACAATATTACTTAATTTTAAACCGAATTTGGTTACCATTGACTATTAGGGAGATCACAAGATAACTGCTTTATAAAATATCTAATATTTTTACTATGTCCAAATGTTCCACCTCCAGGGGGTGATCAACATTGAAATGTTAAATTGAAGAACTGTGGAAGTTCGAACATGGGCCGATTGGTGAATGTTTCACAGTGTGTAAAGTGATAACTGAAATCAGCCAATAAGCGGTCATAAGCTTTGTATATGGTAAATTTCCATGTTTCCTTTTCAAAAATATTTTCCACCTCTGTTGTAATTTATGTTAATCTTAATAACTCTCTAGGGGGTGGAATCCAATCCTTGTCTGCGAAAATTTGGACATACTTAAAATATTGTTGATTAAATCAACTGGTCCAAAAAGTATGATAACCGAAAAATATTTTTAGGCTTTGTCTAGTAGGTGAAACAATTCAGTCAGATGAATCTCACCCATATTAATAAAGGTTTAAGTGCTTTCACTTCACAAAAGTCAATAGATGGATGAATCAAAGAACAATGGATGTCCAAACATGGGCAGAATACTGAATGTTACACAGTATGTAAAAAGTGATCACTTAAATTAGCCAACGATAGATCATAAGCCTTGTAAATGACTAGACTTCCATAGTCCCTTCTCAAAAATCTTCTCTATCCCTGTTGCAATATATATTATGTACAATATTTCATTATTATATTCACAAAAATACATTGATACTGCTTTTCCAAGTTTAAAATACTGTACCTCTTTTTCTGGAATAACTTATTGCTAACTACGTGATTGAATTTTTAAATGCTAGTCAAAAGATAAAGGTATTATGTCACAAAAACAAAAAGCAGAGATATCTGGGGTTAAAGTTTTAAACACCAGCACAATTGTTGACAAAACAACACCTTCATTGGTTCTCAAAATAGTTTTCTGCTACTTTCTGATGGTGTAGTTGGCTTTATGTGAAAGAGCTGTACATAAAATGATCATTTATGTTTTTACCTTTTTAGGTAAATTAAAAATAAAATTGCAACATAACAAGTTCATCCACTTATGTTTTCAATTCAAAATCAGCCTGTGGTTCAGTGGTAGTGTTGCATACTCACAGATCAGAGGTCCGAGGTTTGACCCCTGTTCTACCACAACTTAATTCACAAGTAGCATAGTTGTTTACTAGTTGAAAATGCCAATTTATAAAATATATTTAGATATTCTATTTATATGAAAATAATAACAATATTATGTTTTGATGTCTTTAATAAATATGTCCGATTTATGGCTTCTTTTTAACAATCCGAAATGCCCAATGAGGAAGTTCAGTGGCTTTTAAATTTGACTTATTTTGAATAGACTTTCCATAGAATTAAGGAAAGGAAATGTGAGAATTCTTTTTTATTCCAATAATAAGTCTTGCTGCCAAATTAAACGCTGCCTTTTGAAGTTTATTTGTTTGGTATTTACATTATTCATTTTGATCGTGTTGGAAAACCATACCGGTTTTTATTGTCCGTATCCAATTTTTGCAATTTTTTGTAGGGAAATTTGACCAACCGGGGAACATACTAAACCGTTACTAAATCAAGCAATTATATTTTAATAAAAAGTTTAAAAGTGTAGAAACAGCGCTGGGATCTTAAAGAAACAGGATGGTATCACATTTCATGTGTAGGTAGCAAATGCATTACTTAAAAAATAATATTTTTCCATCTGTCAGATTGTCAAAGAAAACAAAATAGACATTTTGTTAGTGTTGCCAGGGTAGTCAAATTTTTTACGCTACTTTGCTCACCAAATGAGAGAACTATTGAAAATTGGACCTCTCGGATTAAACAACGCCGTGGTGGACATTTGACCCACATTATCTTTAAGACATCAAATATTGTTTAACATGACATAAAAATATCCGTTTTATGTAAACTAAAATTTGTTTTGTTTTTTAAGTTCAATGTTCACTTTACTTATCAACTCTGTTGTGTCAATCAATGTTTCCGCGTTTACAATAAAATTTTAGAGAAATTAACAGATTGTTTTTTTTAATCTTACATTTGTGTTATGATTATATTTTTCGTGATCTGGCAACATTACGCGGCGACATCACGCATGCGCGCGGCGAAAGTGGGGGCTTTTTGGACCCAGTCCGATGTATTCAAATATGATTCAACGCTCCTTCTGGACTATTCTTAATTGTATGAGACTATCAAATTAAGCCAACATTAAAAAAATATTCTTTTTTTTGTATCGTATTATCATCGCTTTGATTTTTTCAAATTTTGAAATTATTCACTAGTTCTCGTTGATGAGTTGCGCTGTCATTTAAAAATCAACAACGCTATAATTGATTGGTCACAAGAAAGTCACAAGAACCTGTAACGTCTCAAAATAGTTCATTTTTATTAATTTTTTTACGTATGTTTTATTTTTTACTGTATCGTTTGCGCTATTTGCTTTGGCTTGATGTATGCTGGAATGCGATATGAAATGTCGCTAAAGAGCGCGAACAATATTCAGAGAAAAACTTTGAAAAATTACTTCTGTGTCATCTCTGAAGATGGGCCCTGCTATGAGGAACGCCGGCAAAAAGTGCGAATGACAAAATATTATGGTACAATAATTAAGAAAAACAACATTTGTAAAAACCACAGAATTGTCAAAATATGCACCTTTTCCGCCATATTACGAGCACAATTTGGTATAGTTTAAATGAGTAAGTTTTTAAAAATATTTTAAGAAATTTGTCATTTAATAACAGGAATATTAAATGTTATTAATGAGCTATGGAATTGAAGCAAGAGCAGATACTGTTTAAACGAAACATCTCCCTAGAACTTCAGAAGTTAAAACGTTGCGACCTATCGTAGGTAGAACCCTGAGTGATAGAATAACTTACGAAGAGATTCGCAGAACATTGTGAGGTGGAGTAGGCAGAGAAGACTATTCTGGAAAGGATGGATCCAACGAGGATTCCTAATATTGTGATACACGAGACCCCAGAGGGACGTCGACCACCAGGACGACCACCAAAGAGGTGTAGGAAAAGTTGGATATCTGCATCACACGACCAAGACTAATATCCTGTCAAAACTGAAATCTAAATAAAGAAGAGAAGTTTAACCAGCCGTTTGGATGCATATTATGTACATATGTTAGGTTTTGTATATAATTTAAATTAAATATTTATACATGTAACATCTCTCAATCTATTAATATTAAAATTCGTACTGAGTATTCATTAGCTGTTAATAATTAATAACATATTATGACATTGTTTTTTTTTTGAAAAATAAATATTTTCTTCCGATCAAGTAACATCTTTATAATATTAAGCTCAAAAAGAGGTTTTGTATAAATCACAAACTAGAACATTGAAACATTGACAGTCTTTGTAGACTACAGCAATAAACATGAAAATATTGAAAATACCAATATAATATTTACATAAATCAATGCTATTTTATTATTTATTTTTACCGGATTTAATCCGATGACGTATAATTAAAAAGACACGTTACGTGCGTTAGAAAATTACATTTAAATTCGCACCTGCCTTTATTGTTAACAGACTGTCATGATCATCGTAATGGACATGATGCTATGCAGAAATATGCCATTGTGTGTGAAAAAAATGCCTTATTTGCATTGCAACTGAAAAAAAACAGATATATCGTTTCATTAAATAAAAAAATCAAATTTATTTTCTATCTATTGTTTTTTGCACCGCAACAGGCCAGGAGGCCCAACTACAGTAGTCAATTTTAGCACAGAACATCCAGGCTTGAAGAAAATCACATAATTTTTGTGTTGTCTTTTTTTTATGTAGAGTTTTAAAATAGTACAAACATAACCTCACCGGGAATCGAACCCGGAACCTTCCATGTGCGGGTCGAGCGTCTTAAGCTAGGGTTTCTTAGGACAGCGGTGCCCGTATCTTAACGGCCGTAGTGAACGGTGATGCGAGAGTAACTAGAGAGTGGTTTCCTAGGAAACCACTCTCTAATCACCGTTACGACGGCTGTCTACCGCATCACTGTTCACTTCGGCCGTTAAGATGCGGGCACCGCTGTCCTAGGAAACCCTAGCTTAAGGTTAAGTTCAGATGACCGCGCGGTACCGCGCGGAACTACTAACCGGCAACCGCGCGGTACAAGATCATATTAAACAGTGTTTATCGTCTACATAACCGCGCGCAAGATCTTGCACCGCGCGGTTCTACAAACTTGTATCGATATGTTCAGTTGATCTGCGCGGTTTCAGACAGACGTACGTATAGATCAAAGAAAAATGAGTAGCGAAGATTCAATGTTGATGCCAGAGCCAGACTGCCGCGCGTACATAATATCCTGTCATGCGAATGCTGCCCCGGCGCGTCGACGCGCGGCGCCGTGCGGTCACGTGAACTTAGCCTTAATCACAACACCATGGAGGCGCTGCATAAGTATAACTAGATAATTACAGTAGAACTCCAGCTATCCGGATTAATGAGCGCCAGATTTTATTGCCGCTGAAATAATACAGCGAATTGTAATTACATGAACAACTTACTTAAATGTGTCCAGCAAACTTAATTGCACAATTGAATTTAAATGAAAAATTTCTGCTTTATTTTTTATTTCCTGCTAACTATCTGGATAATTGGCAATCCTGATGAGTGGAAATCGGATAAACTGACTTCTACTGTAGCAATATTTTTTTAATGCATTTTTTACAATTTTAAAGTACTTATTAACTGACGGCCTGTCACAAAAATATGAACTTGGGAAATATACATAACTTTTTCTCACACAAATATTTTTATATGTACCTTATTTGAAGGCAATGTAATATTTGCTAAGTATAATATGCCGTCGGTAAAAGGTATCAACGTGTCTATTTGTTATACGTCAGTGATGACAGTACATTTGTTATGCGTCAGCGATTACAGTAAATTTTTGAACACAAAATATATAAAGTTGCACATTTTTAATACCGTATTGGTTTTACCTATTAATTATTTTAAAACAAATACCAAAGTGTTTTTATGTACATGAGTATTTAAAACAGTATAAATAAAGATACAAACTACACACATATCACATAAATATAATATATCTTGACCGTAGGTAATAAAAACACTAATGAAATATTTAAGGTATGTAGGTATTCCATAACATTCTGTCCGCCAAAATTTGCAAATTTAGAGCTATGATTAGGTACTTCAAATACGAAAAATTTGAAGGTTTGTGTTTTTCTAGAACTGGCAACATTTAAAAATAGTTTCCTGCCAAATTTTTATATGTATATATATATATATATAATGGCATTATTTCATTTTTACAAATAGTGGTGTATCTAAAAACTATTTTTAAAAATGTATATTTTAAATATTTCCTTAAAGATATCTCAAATCATCTCAAAAAATATAGGTCGTGTTCGTGTAAAACACATCCCATAAGAATTTTTACAATTTATTTTTGTATAAAAATATAAATAAAAATCTAAGTGGTCGAATCAATGCTAATGCGTTGATTGTGAAAGGATCATGTGTAGTTACCAGGCGCTTAAATAGGGAAGCTGGTCGCAGGTGGTTAAAAGTCCTGTTTTTTAAAAGTCAAATGCAATAACTTTCATAAAGTTTGTTTTTCCGGAAATTTCAGTGTAAAATTCTTCATATGTTATGTGTTTGAAATTATTTTATGTTAATGTTACTTTTATTGACTCAACTGACAAAAAGTACTGGAAACTTTTCAGTATTTCGGAAAATCGAGAATGCAATGAATAAAATTACCCATTGCTTTTCAGCTAAGAACAATAAGCTCTGTCTGCAGTAAAAAAAATACACATATTTAGAAAGATAAGTGAAAGACATGTTCCTGGCATCTTAATAATATACAATAGCGTTATTAAATATTTGAGCTATGCTCCACATACAATATAAAAATAAAAGTATATACATATTATTATCTTATCGATCACCATGCCCTTCCCACAAAGGGGTAAACAAAGAGGATTTGATGCTAAAACACAGGTTTTATTTTTTGTACCTTATTGAGAAAAGCTGTTTAATGGATCATGGGGCCTTACAGACGATCTCCACTGCATTTATCCAAGCTTATCAATATAAAATAATCGTAACGTAAATATTATAGGGAGGAAAAGTCATCTTGATATTCGTACACACAATTATTGTCGTATGCAATATCAATAGAACATATATTATGTAGTACATATTTATATAGTTTTATGAATAACATAGTAAAATTACACAAATGAAGTATTTTAAAAAGTTATATTATTATTTATTTGAAAACCAATCAAACTACTCACTAGACATATATTTATTTAGTAGGTAATTAAAAATATAAATTTGGGCATCCATTAGTAGGTTTTACATTCAAATATAACATTTTATGCCAAAAACATATAATATTTACATATACATATAATATATTATGTACGCTCTAGTTTGATAAGACACACGACACACAACATATTAACTTATTCTTCGACATAAGTAGTATCTGTATGAAATAATAAAATAGAGGGTAAAGATATACACCATAGACACAAATATATTGACAAATTGCTCAGTTTTGAGTCAGTGTTAAATACTGTGCATAGATATTGATATAAATATATGTATGTACAATATGATTAATTATACCTCAGTGTGCATAGACAAAATACGTAATTTTTATAATTAAAAACATTCTTTATTGTATTCAAATATACGACAAAAATGAGATATACTTAATATTTAAATAGAATTAACAATATGATTAAATCTAGGGACAATGTTTGTTTAATTAGGTTAAGAATCAAAAATACTTAATAATGAATAAAATAAATATTAAAGCTTTTTACCAAGCATAATTATACAGGAACACACAAGTTCAGTACACAATTACAGATATAATATTATAATTCTTGATAAATACATGAATGATGTAATTGACATAATGAATATGACTCAACTTAATTGAAATATAGCTAAAAATTATTAAACTTAATTATTTATACAAGAGACTTGGACTTTAAATCTTTACAAATATTTTATATTATTCAAAATTTTACATTTGTACATTTGGCCAAATGTTGCCCTAAAGGGAGGAATATTGATATTACACACAGACATCGATTCCTCTTCATGAACGCTTCTTTTTGTGATAGACTTCACATTAACCTCAAATCTCTTTTGATGATTTTGAAATTTTTCGTCATGCCTTCCTTGATGTAATACTATAAATACTATTTAGTGTGTATATATCTACACAGCTTGTATATCCATCAACAGTGCGTACACGTTTGTATAGAGGTTTCTATCTTCATTGTATTTATATAATGTATATTTTATCTATCAGGAGTACATAAATCTATGTAGGTTCATTGTATTTTGGAAGTAGGTATTATGAACAATTGAATTGTCCTCACGTAGTAGGGTATACGTGATTTTGTTTTTTTTTAGAGTAATTCAACGAAAACTTTTAGGCTTAGGTCTATTGAGTCAATGTTTTTTTCAATGAAACAATGCCTATTTCACAAAAGTGACAATTGTCAATGATACTTCGTTGCTATGTATACCATTTTATGTTTAAATAAAACTTTTTTAGTTTATAAGGTTTGCCCTTCCATTCTTCTTCACAATTAAATTGTATATTGCCATACTGGATATTTACTCTGTTACTTCCTGATAAAAATGAGTTTTTAATGTATACTATGTCCCAGCATCTTCCTTCTTAAATTCCATACCATTTGTCGGTTCAAATCATTGATATATATGTAACTAGTAATAGTTCTACATTATCTCTGATATATGTAAAGTATACACTAGAAGCAGCACTGAGCGCCCGTCTTGTGTTCCATTCAACCAAAGTTCCGGAATCTAACTTGTAGTCAGTAAACGTGAAGCATCGTAAAAAGGCGCAACATACAGCTTTCTATTCACAGTAAAATGGCATAATTAGTCTTTTTTTTTTACTTATACGCGTTTTGCATAGCAATGCTCATTTTTCGGAACATAATTTCAAAATTTCGTTCTACGAAGCGTCATCTCTATTTAATTGGTTAAAATATGTTTTAAATTATGATGACTATATTTTTTAACACATTTTTTCCATTTCAACATTATTGTCACTAACGTTTTTGAAAATGATGTATGGTTTGATATATTTTTCCAGGTCCAATTTTCATTGGTTGTTTTTGGAAAAACGATTTTGCTGCCACGGCGCAGAATGATTTGGGGCAACATTACACGGGTTGTTGAAATTTAGCATCAGATTTTCTGATGAGGTTTGCTGGAGATTCATGGGATTTGTACTGGCAAAGTTGTGTTCCATGTAACCGCTATCTATTGGGCAAGGTGGTCTTGGCAGATAGTTGCATGGAATTGTTCCTTGGTTTTGTGCATAGTTTATTGGAAAAATATTGTCTGTTGTAGTCATGGAATAGTCACTTTTGTAGCAATCATTGTATGTTTGGTAGTACGGCATTTGTTGGGGGTAAATTTGGTCGTGATTCTGTGGAGGAGGAGGCATCATTGGTAAAATGGGACCTTGGTAAGCTGCTTGGCTAATTGCATATGGCAGAATTTGATTTTGAGGTTCAGTCCTCGGTACGGAAACATTTGGTCTAGTCCCTGGATTATTTAGCATTGGCTGTTGCGCTGTGTTTGCAGGTAATTGTTGATGCAAATAATTACTGGTTAAGTTATGCTGAGCCCTAGAATCGGCTTTGTTGTATCTTTTGGGGGATCGTTTGGGTACTTGGTATGGAGCTGGCCGTGAGTATGCAAAGGGTGGGTTATCTCGATGTAAACGTGAATCATTCATAATTAGATTCTGTTCATACATATGCGATGTATTTTGTGGAGTTGTAAAACTCGGTGTCGATTTTACTGTAGGCTGGACTATAGGTTGGATACCGCTGGTGAATTTCAGCTTGTCATTATTTTTAACTGTTATTGTCACTGATGGGCGAACTTCACTTTGTTCAGTATTTTTAGCTAATTTTTCTTTCAGTGAGTAACTTTTTACCGGTGATTTATGTGTTTTCCAAGAACTAAGCAAATTATCTATTTTGCTTAAATTTCCATCTTTTGTCTCTGCTAAAGTAGATTCAAGTGACATACCGGATCTCTTATTCTTAAAATTTTCTGATATTACATTTTTTTTAGTTGGATCTTTTGTTTGTGAAAGTGGAGGATCAGTTGTAATACTAGCCAGAATAACTTTTTTGTTTGCCTCGGATATTTTCAAAACTTCCTCTTCGATTTCTGCACTCAAGATTTTGTTTGTATGATAATCCTGTTGGTTATTTTTCACACTCGTTTTCTCAGAAACAATATGATCCACTGTTACTGAATCTTCATGCAGATAATCGATTATTGGCAAATTATCATGAATTTTATTTTGTAAAAGGTCATTTTTAGGAATAGAAATTGCGTTTTTACCGCCTATTTTATGATATAAAGGTTTTTCTGAATTTGTAGTATTCTTAGGTACGTTTTTATCAAAAACATCGATTACGAGACTTGGTTGATTAAACGACTCATTGCACGTAGAATCTGTGGTTAGAGTGAAATGCTCTATATTTGAATTCTTTGACAGTTTAGATAAAACAGGTAATTTATTTTTAGTTTGTTTTTCATTCTGGTCATTCGTTCTGATTAATTGATTATCCAAAACTATTGTATGTTTATCTGTATTATTCACTTTATAGATATTCTCTGCAGGTTCCACGATTTTTTCTTCATGTATTTTAAACGGTTTTTCCATAGCTGTAGTTTCAACGTAATTTGCATTGTCATTATTTTTATCAACTTTGGAATCATTGTTTAATGGTTGTGCTATTCTAGTAGTAATAGATTTTGAATTAAGAGAGGGTGTTATTGGTAAATGCTTGGTATATTGTTTGATCAAATTATGATCTTTAATGATATCTTTACTCACTCCATCCTGATGCGATTGACCAACAGTTTTTATTTGGAGGTTTTCTCTTAGTACAATTGTATTTGGTTCTAGAATATTGATTTCATTGTCATTTTTCTCTAATCCCTTTGAAACATGGTTTTTAAATGCCAAATCATTACTTTTGTTCTTGGTGAGGGTTTTGATTCTAAGGTTTTGGTATTTTTTAAACATATTTTTACTAGTGCCTTTAAAAATTTTAAAGAGTTTTGGCATTTTTTTTTTTTCACTGTTGTCTACGACAAGTTCATTATTAACTTCATTTATTTGTAATGTTTCTTGAACAGGTTCATCCTGAGCATTAGTTTCTTGGAGCTTGGAGGTAATTTCATGTGCATTTTTAGGTTCGGTGCTAACGTTATCGATTTTGTTTTCTTCTGTAAATTTTGACCTTTTGCACCTTGTTGTTTGTTCACTGGAAGTTAAGTCTCTCTGTATATCAAATTCAGAATTATTTTTAGAAGCATTTTTTATTGTCGCTTTTAAGTAGTTTGGCCATTTTTTTCTAAATGTTCTTTTAGTTTGTGAAGTTTGCTTGTTTTTCTTAAAAGATTTTTTGCCTCCACTTTTTAATTTTGTTTGTTTATTGAGAATTCTCGGAATTTTCTGAGTTGCTTTGTAAGAATAAGGACAAGAATCCTCA
This sequence comes from Micrasema longulum, assembly GCF_059751315.1. NCBI lineage: Eukaryota > Metazoa > Arthropoda > Insecta > Trichoptera > Brachycentridae > Micrasema > Micrasema longulum. The sequence goes on from NW_028277523.1 coordinate 1,094,563, forward strand.
ACTCTAACATTTTGTTCATTTGAAGTGTTTGCATTTGATCCTGGTGTAGTTTGTTGAATGACTTCATTTATCCGAAAAGTTTTGCTGACTGATTTAGGCATTTCTTCATTAATCTCTTCGCTTTGATTTTTTAAATCATTTATTTCCCTTTCCGAATCAGGAAGATTATCAATTAAAATGGATTGATTTGCAGAACAGAATTCATTGAGACAAGGATTTTTATTGCATTTTACTACTTGATAGAATTGAATAATATTTTTTATGTGAGTGAGAAGTTTATTTGCAATACATACATCATTATTTCCAGTTAAGCAGTCATTTCTATTAGCTGTACACTGCTTGGAATTGGTAGAACATTCTATAAAATTACTGGCTTGGTTGGATGAATACTTCTTATTAGTAACTTCTTGACTTTCGCATATTTGATATGTATTTGACCGTGTTTCACAGCTTTTAGATGAATCAAAACATTGCACGTTTCTTGCGGTCACTGAACTGCATTTTTGTTTGTTAACTTTTTCATGTTTATTTTGAGAGACGTTGTGAAAATGTCCACTTTCGGCAGTTCCTATATTGTCCTTCTTTAAAACATTCGCATCTTTTTTTTTCAGAATGTTTTCAATATCTGCTCTGGGCAAAGAAACAATGCAACAGGATCTATCATATATTTCCTTGCGAGCTGCGGCCTCCAGAAACATGTCCGGCAAATATTGCGACGGACAGTTGTGGTTCGAAATTGCATCTACCGGTGATGGGTCTGTATTTGCATTTGTATCTATGTATAATGGTTTCATTTCTTCAGATTTACTCTTCAATATTTCTTCTTCCACATACCTCATTAAATCTTCGGCATTTTTCTTTTGAATCTGCGTTTTATCCAAAGGCCATCGCTCGTTCTCTGTTTGTTCAGTTCCTATTGTGCAAGTGTGTTCCGATTTGCGGCTATCAGTCAATATAAAAACAATCTCGGAATCTTTAGTAATTGTTGAGGTGGTTTTGTCGGTGTATTTTTTTTCTAAAACACACGTTGATCTAGCGTCATTAGAATCATCCGATACGGTTATGAAATCTTCACATATTATTGATGTACTTTTTTTAAAACTCGAAAATAAAGGAATATCGTTTTTAGTTTCCGCTTCTTCGGAGTCAATTTTTATTATTTCAGTTTCTGGCGGAAAATCCAACGAATCAATTGAAATAATTGATAGCCTATCCTCTTGGATTTCTACGGAATCTTCATCTGTATTATACGAGCAGTATTCGGTATCAGTTTGGGTACTTTTTGTTTCCTGTATCTCACTCCTTTTGCTGTCGATACATTTCGGTAACAATTGATTACCTACGAAATGCTTGTTTTGTTTATCAAAGCTGGGAAAATTCTTGTGAGCTAGGAGCTTTACCGCTCGTACCATAGGGACTTCGATCTCTGTACCTGCAATCCATAAAATAAAACTTTGTATTATGCTACAAATAGGAATAAGTATTTTACAAGATGATCATGCACGTGGCAAGAACGGGCTCAAGCAAAAATAATGTTTATTTATTTATTTGTGGGACACCGAGTTCATGTATGTATTAAAAAAGGTTTTCAATTGATGTTATATACTTATAGTTTTACATATAATCACCGAAAAAGAGAAACGAAAACGAGAGAAACGAAAACGAAAGAAACGAAAAAACTCATTTCTTGTACTGACAAAAACGAGCTCGTTGAAGTGATGTTGATATTTTGATGGCCCCATATTTATTACCTACAATTTATAAAACAGGGAGCCACACTTCGCCATTTTTAAATATTCCATTGTATCAAACTCATTCAAGAGAAAAAAAATGCCATTAATATCTCGAAAATGTAAAAATGCAATTTTGAATTTATTTAAAAAAAAAAATATATATATTTACAATATTCAGTCCTTGTTCAGGGCAGCTGCCAATAAAGTAAGAATCGCAATGATGATTTCCACCCTCCGTCGGGGAGAGAAACCATAAGAAGAAGAAAAGTAATTTAAGAGGAACCCGTTTTAGCCGTGTTCCCTTCAAATATGTACGTAAATCATTAATTTTTCTGATTTGCTATGCCATGTTACAAATGGTAAACCGAGGTAAACAGTACATGATGTCTGCCTTGTGGCATTTACCTACCACGCATGAGGTCGTGGGTTCGATTCCCGGCATGATCAAGATTTATTTGAAAATATGTTTTTGTCACTGCAATATATCATGACCGTCAGGTGCAGATAAGGATCGTAATAACAATAACTAGTAATAGTTCTACATTATCTCTGATAACAATAATTCATGTATTTTTTTGGGAATCTGATCTTATGCATTTGACAAGTTCTCATCTTTTCAATAATAAGTTGTACCAAAGCTGTACAGATTTTCCATTCTTTGGCTAACTTTCATTATGGAAACCTTAAACTAATAACAATAATTATATGCAAATAAATAGTATGGTAATAGAACTAGTCATTATTTAGTACCTAGCATTTATAATTTATTGCCAAAAGAACTTAAATTTAACTCACAGTGTAGTAAGAGTAAAATAAGAAAGTGGCTACGCGATCAAAAGTTTATATATGAATAGTTATTAAACTAGCTTAAGTGTAAATATTTTTATTTTTTATGTATTTTCTTTCCTGTATTTGCAAAAAAACAACTGTGTATTGTATGTATATTACAGATCTTTCCTTAAATACATCTGTAAATTCATCAAGGTAATATTATATAAGTTAGTATTATTATAAATCTCCACCAACAGGCCTCAGAAAGTGCTTGGTGGGATTTTAGTTACCTGTACAAAAAAAATATAAAAAATAGTGAAAGTGTAAACACGTATTATATATTAATGCAAAATAAAAAAATCTAATTAAGACTTGAAATGAGAAACTGTCATACATTTTTTTGTGGAAGCAGTTCCTTCTTTAACGGTTATTTTGTTTGTTTGGGAACTTCCCTGGACTTTGGAAGTGCATCCGACATCTTGTTTTATTATTTTGAGTTTTCCTCCAGACCCAGATGAGCACGCGATATATTTGGTCGTACATTTGGTGATGTTATGTACTTTCAATTGATTGAGTTTCTTCGATCCTAATATTTCCTTCTTAATCTTGTACTCTTTGTGAAAATCTGTGGATACTATTTCATTTTTTGTATTCAGAATTGCATTAAGTTCTGGTTTCAAATCTTGGTTATTATTAGAATTGTCTTCTGGTGGTAAAATAGGAACCAACTGCCTCAAAAAATGATCTTTGTCAGCACGCTTTATCATCATTTCTAGTTCTTCATCGTAACCAAATAGTTCGAGATGAGTTTTTATTTTGATTGCTCGCTTGAGTTTTATCCCTTTGGGTTTAGAGATAACCTTTTTTATCATTTGTTTCTCCATTGTTTCTGGTTTAACGCAAAATTGACTGAATATTTCGTTGCACGTTCAATTTGAATAGCTATAGTCTATTTTATCATTTGTTGAATAATAAAAAAATTAAAAATTATCATTTTCCATATCTTAAAAAGGTTTTAAATGATTTTATTAGTTTTGAAGATCCTAACTGTTTAAAATACTGTCTTTGGCAATAACTTTCCACATTAAATTTAAGCAAATCTTAGTTTTTATTGTCTTTTGAAGAAGACATATATTTTTCACAGCTTATGTGGGCACTGGTGAATCACATTTAAGCTCTAATAATATACCATGAACTGTATTTGATCTTTTCACTGATTCTAAAATTGAGTTGTAAACACATCAGCATTGTCCATAAACACTCTTTTATACTTTTATTTGCTTTAAAAAGCCATCATTGTTTTTATGTTTTTGGTTTGTCATTGGGTTTACCATTTTTTAAAGCTTTCTCTCGATTTTAATTTTATGGTGTGCGATTCAATAATTAGTATTATTGAGTGTTGAACATATCTGAAACAAAAAGTATCATTTTAGTTACATACATTTTATATAAAATAATATATTGGTCCGGGTGGCAAACGTAAAAATACAATTAATCTATGATAGATACAGTGACAACTAATTAGCCTGTAAACAAAAAAATATTGAAGGGCTGGGAGCTGTTTTTAAAATATATTTGATTTATTTTAAAAATATTAATAGATATATATGTACATATATAAATGCATAACAAAAAATGATAAAATTGCATAGCTATAACAATAGTAATAAGTAGGTAAATACACATAAGAAACCAAAAATATAAACAAAATATATACATAAATATGAAAAAGCAAAAAAGAAAAACATTTTTAATTATAAAGAAATTTTTAGAATTAGATTGCGAGAGAAAAAAAGAAATCAGACACGTTTTATAACATCAAGTCCAGAACCAAATATATCAGCCTTGTCCTCATACTGATTACCATATCTGTGCTAACTTGCTAAATATAAACCTTGTACATTATAAGCGAGGTCAATAATACTGTAACCCCCATAAAGAATACTTTATATAGAGATTAATTCATTCATGACTGTCCAGATTTGCTGGAGTTGATGTGTTTCCGTGTACTTGGTCGACATACCCGCCACAGATCTTCTTTTTGCTCTGCAAGTTCTAGGACCAACTATGACATGCACTCGCCTTCTCGCCTATCCCTAGGCTGCGTCGTAGCGCTGATAATACTATGCATAAAAAAATTGACTTAGTTTATTAGTCTATTGGCAAATAATAAAACCTCTGAACTTCATTGAGAAGAAAATCTTTGAATTATTTTCTTGGAATTGATCCCGCGACGCCAGTTTCTCAGTTAGCCGTCTGACCAACTGCGCAACAGCACCTGTCTGAGTTATCTGTCAGTAACCATCGAAATGAAAACACTCGTCCAGGGTTTTGTTTCTATTTTATACCCATAACTGTTTTCTTCATCTGCCTGGACACAGACAAGATAATTTGCAGAATTTTATGTAAACGTTATTTTGGTATCAATATTTTATTTCTGAGTTTGCTTCCCTGTGATTTAAACTAGATGTAGGAGTAACAATTGAAATAGATTACTAATACCAGTGTTAAATATCAAAGCTCAATATCGTCGCTGTGCCGCTAATATATTATGTTAAGTGATTTTTCTTTCTTAAAAATATTTTATACAGGTGAGGATCGGCAGCTCTTTGACTCTTGGTTCGGGGTCTCTACTGGAGTGAGGCAAGGCTGCGTCCTTGCACCGTTCATTCATCATACTGATGGATTTTATCTTATACAAATCAATACCACCTGATCGAGGCATAGAAGTGAACTCCACCCTGAAGTTGTGCGACTCGGAGTATGCAGACGATGCAGTTCTTTTTGAAAAGTCTGTTAGTGATTTTCAGGTAATTGTTGACAAACTGCAGGAAAACTCAACTCGTCTGGGTCTTAATATTGATAAAAAAATATTTAGGTGCAACAAATCCTGTCCTGACCCTAATTATCCTCTCTATAGTAATAGACAGAGAATTGAGAAAGTTGACAGCTTTAAATACTTGGGAGTTCACATAACTGAGGATGGAAGCACGCACAAAGAGCTCACAACCCGCCTAGGAATCAGTCTACCCTACTTAAATATTTTTTCAAAATTAAATTACGTATTTTTCCTATTTGTTACCAATAACAAAAAAAATATTGAAAAAATTCATGATAAAAAGGTTAATTGTTTTATTGATCTCCTTAATAAAATGTTACTTGCCGGCGCAACGCCGCGCTGTGGAATCAAATTCAGAATTCACGATAAAAAGTAAAAAGTTTTTTCAATACAATTTTTAATTATTTTGAACTTATACACAGATAAATTGTGCATTGAAGTGCGGTTTCAATATCGAAAATGGCGGACATGGGGTGAAGGGGAACACTGTGTAATCACGCGTTGACCCGTTGGTTGCTTCGGTCGTAATGCAATCTTGAGCGGATCGGCGTGCTGCGACGGATCCCCGTGTTTTATTTTATAGAATTTTTTATTGAATTGAAATATTTTGAAATAAATATGAAAAACACATTTATAAAGAAATGTTCAAGTTCGATAAAGGTTAATTTTATTACTGTCTTTTTACAAAAAAAATATTTCGCGTTGATTTACAGTACACTTCCGCCTCCTGCCCTAAAAATTTAATTTAGCAGAAATCTTCCTTAACTCTTGTGTGGCTGTGATGTCACACTAGTCGACATAGGACACAAGATTTGATATATCTCTCTTATTTTTTAAAATTATAAATTCGTATTTTTTACGATCTTCAAATGGACGTTTTCACACCCGATTTGGAAAGTAAAATTTGTATCACTACGCTATATGTAAATACAAAAAATATTTAACTTTGCTGCGCGAAGCATGAATGTCCGCTAATTCAGCAACACATATATACAGATACCTTATACAAGACAGAGCACGAAGATAGAAGTCATAACTAGGAAGACTGAGACGCTGTTCTGCGGTGGGTGTCATCTAAAACAGATTTAGTCTTCAGTCGGTTAATGTCAATGATGGGGGACGCACGCGCGTAACATGAGCGGCGTATTTGTGATTTTCAATTTATTTTGCTATAACAGGATTAAATTATATGTTTATTCCCATAAATTATGGAAAAGGAGTTATTAAACAGTAGTCTCTATGTTTTCTATTTTTTTCAAATGTCTGAACTTTAGAATATTTCGTCTTTTACTAGTGGTAACACGATGTTACATCACCGCGCGCAAAAGGATTATTTACCACAGTCTTTTAAGAGTTAATATGTTTCATAAAAAATCCGTAAAAATTACATTAAAGTCCATCCAGATTTTTGAGATATTTTTTTTACGTAAACAAGTTGTTCTGATTTACTTACATATTTTTCATCAAATCTGAGTTTATATTTTTTTATTCAGTTTATTTATTTTTGTCTTACGGCTTTGTATACCTCAACGGTATATATATATATGTCTCAAAAAGAGCTATATGATATTGTGAAATCTAAAAAATGTAAATGTTCTCAAGAGCAGTGCAGGTATTTAAATGCAGGTATCGAAAATTTAACACTTTATTGATAAATAAACAAATACCATATTAATATAATTTAGGTCCTTTACATAAAATGGCGAACAAAACAAAAAATAACCTTTAAAAAATAACATAATTTTGTGAAAAGAACCTAAATTATATTGTTATGGTATTTGTTACAACCAATACAATGTAAAGTTTCCGCAATAAACGTAAAAATGCAATTTTTTAATAAAAAAATATAAAAGCGCCATCTACTCGTATGAATAATTAGTTAAATATTTTTGTTTGGAATCACTTTAAAAATGTCAAAAATGTTCAATAATACATATATATTCATATAACATTTATGCTTACATTTGTGCCTATTTTTATGGCAGAAACTTAAAAATGATTTGATTATTTTAAATACATTTTGATAACAAATTATTAAAAAATATTTTTTATCGTGTTTTGTGAATCTAGACCCACTGTGCGACGATAAATATGATGCTTTTGCATTCGCGATTTTAAGTTTGACCCAATATAGTCTACTAATTTATCGAAACGTAATATGCTCGGGTCACTATAAACTAGATGCGTTTTATTATGTTGGCTTTGCCCACAAACCAATTCACTCAAAGGGAATCAAAGCGCACGCTCCAATATTGACAATGTAAATATGCAAATGACATGTAGCAATGGTTGATGTTGTATTACGGAAATTAAAGTATCCTTCATGGGGGATATGAAAGATTAATGAATTCCACTGGAAGCCCAAATTATTCTCTGGCCGCATCCTAAATTGTTCCATATCTGTTTCCACAAGATGGCGTAAAAGTCATCACCCTATCGAAAGATGGCACAACTTTTACAAATGGCGGCAAAGTGTGAAGTAAACATATACAAAATACACGCCAACAAGACATGAATCGCTATACTCCTCTAAGAACGCTGAAAAATTCTTTCGATTTTTGTGCGGAATAATTCGTCGGTGGTATTTGCGCAGCGTGAATTTGGACGCAGATTTCCCGGTCATTTGACAACAACTAGATTAGCACTACGGAGCTTAGCCGCTTGTCTAGAAGTGTATGGGGTAACATGAGATGCTGCCAGATCTGGCCGGCCCCGGAACAGCCGTTCTGCTGAGAATATCCCGACTGTGGCTGAATATATCGTAGAGGATCCCGGAGTATCGACCAGACGACGTGCCACGTAATTTGGCATCAATTTGTGGTCTTTCCAGAGAATTTTGGGATTGGAAAACATGTTGTTCTAACCGGATGGATCAATGGCGAATATTGCAAGAGCCACAACCAATATTCTGAGGGCTGTACTTTCGGGTCGCTTAATCTCTCGTTTTAGTGATTTGCACTGGCTGGCAAGATTACCCGATTTAACCGTTCTTGACTTTTTTGTGGGGTTTCTTGATGTCAAGAGTCTATGTGAACAAGTCTCAGACTCTTGAAGTGCCCAAAGAGAATATCTGCCAAGATGCGAGAACCTAGGGCCGGAAGTTCTGAAAAGAGTGAAGGAAAATGTCATAAATAGGGCCCGTATGGTCATCAATTCTGGCGGTGGCCACTTGGCCGATATCATTTTCTCGACTCAACGGAAAAAAAGTTAAGATATCAAATAAACACAATCCAAAACCAGAGTTTAAATTTTTCATTCATAAAAAAAATTACAGTCAAAGAACATCGGGTGACAACTTTTGCACCACCTTGTACATACTGCATATTCGGCCATTGAAGATTTCCACTATTACATTGGACAAAGCTTAAATTGCGCGTTTTATTTTTGAATAAATTACCTACCTCTTGTTTATTAATAAATAACCAGCCCCGCAGCTTTGCACGTAGTTTTAGGGAGAAATTATTTAGGTAATTAATTAGTTGTGTCGTTTATCAATATGAATTTTCCCGATGGAATGATATTTTTCTTTGGAATTGAAAGTAGCTTGGTTTTCCAACTACCGCTATTAAAGAAATACGACGATCCGTTAGTCTATGGTGACGTAACATCGTTAATCTGTTCACAAATCCGAAGGCCTACTACGAAACTAAGACGAGAAGTAAACCGAGCTATAGTAGGGCCAATTAAATAGGTCACATTTGACACTTCATCAACATTCAACAACATAAGCTTGTAAGGGCGGTAGTAAAATATTATTTATTTTTTCGAATTTAGAACTGCACAATTGCTTAACTTTTTTCAATTACGATTATATATTTATTGTAATAATGACAAAAGAAGGTAATTTTATGATTTACTTTCACTAATAAACCATTCTTAACATAATAAACTTTTTCTGTTCTTAACGTCGTTACAATGTTGCATCAGTGAACCCTTTTTCTTTTTAAACACTAGGGATGTTACCCAGAAAAATCGAATGGTGATAGTTTTGTTAAATTATGTACATATCTTATTTTGTTCCTTAAATTTAAGATAGAAAATAATAATGGGACAGGGATTCGACTTATGATTTTTAAAATAAAATTACAGTACCTATAAGTACTTTTTCATAGCAACTGAATTCAATTGACATATATTATGTTTGAAGTCCGAATCGATTCATTCACTTTAATCGATGTTTTTAAGCAGGTTACCTCACCATGAAGCTAAAACCGACAAATGTCAAATGTGACCTATTAAATTGGCCCTACTATAATTATAGATAAAGCAATTCAGTTATAGAAATTAAAAAAAATTATTTTAAATTGATTATTTTTGATTTCCCGGTTAACCGCCTACTAATGTTCAAATAATGTTGCTCATTGGTGATAAATTAAATAGATTTTTTGATTTGGAATGAAAAATAAGTATCCTATATTACTTCTCACCTCTCAGGCTATCCCAATGCAAAAAAATGTCAATCGGTCACTCCGTTGAGACGGGAAGGAAATACAAATAAACAAACATACTTTCGCTTTTATAATATATGTATGGATTTTATAATAAAATTTATTAAAATGTTAAGTTTCATAAATTTTTGTATTCAAAACTAGAATACAAGACCTATTTTTACGGCCCGTTGTATTGCAAGAAACTGTACCTGACTTCGTGGTTGATAATCAAATGGTGTTTGTCCGTATGGGCGACTCTATTAGCCAGTGGCGTATTATTACTCTAAGAAGCAGAGGTTATTAAAGATTTTAATGAACTGTAGGGGAGACCGAGGATGGTTGAAACAGTTTTTACATCAACTAGTATATCTCAGCCAAAATAAATCTACCTCAATGAACTTTATATATTAACGTAGCCAATTTTATACACTATATAATCTAAACAAAATAACAGGAAAAAATAATCAGAACCAATGAGGAAATAGGCTAAAACTGAAAGAACTCCCTGCGTTACAACTCTCCTAGTACCGAGGTAAGTGAAACGGAGATCAAGGTAAATTGTGACTGTTTGGTATTTGGCGAAAGTAATGATTTTTTAAAATAAAAACGATACCATTTTTAAAAATAAGAAAAACACGCGTGAAACAAATTTAACTGCTGTAATCAACCGTTGGTATGTTCAATAAAATATATTAGTTAGGTTCTATGGTGCAGTTATTATAAATTAAAGCAATAGAGTGTTTCGTACATATTGACTAGGCATTCTGAAACAAGAACAATTCACAATTTGGTTTATAAATTCTCACCACAAAACAATAAAATAATGAAATAAATAAAAGAAGAGAGTTAAAACAAGCTGTTTCAACTCTCCTAGTTCCAAAAAATCAGGCCTTGTTCAGAATAATGGCTTTTAACTTCAAAACTAGAGGCGAGCTATAAAAAACAATATCACGCTTTGAAACTCGAATAGGCAGTGCATATTGGGAATAACATCACGCCAGCCTTTTGGTATTACGTATCGAATAATTTTCTTTCTTCGTAGTCTCAACCCTGGGGATTGGTTTGCAGCAAAGTCCTGCATCTCGTCCTCCATTGGTCTCTATTCTCCGTAGCCCTCTTCGGCAGTTTAAATCTTCGCACACTTGCTCCAAATATTCCCGTCGGGGGCGCCGTCTGTAATTTTTCCCCTCAGCAATTCACTCTATGATGTCATGCAGGAAACCCTCATGGCGTATAATGTGGCCGATTCATTGGATTTTCCTCTCTGATATGGTTTTGATTAGGTGCGAACCTCGTTATTAGTTATGTGGTCTCTCCAGGAAATTCCTTATATTTTTCTGTAGCACCACATCTCGAAGGCCTCTAGTCTTTTTTTTATATCGTTTGGTAAGGCACCATGTCTCACAACCGTACATCAATATGCTCCATACATATGTCTTGGCAAGTTGCTTGTGGAGCTTTAGATTTATATTATTCGACTCAAAAATCTTTGATTTTTTGTAAAACGCTAGCCTTGTTCAGTGTATGCGGCAGTCGACTTTTCTTTTTGTTCTCCCATCCCAGGTGATCCTGCTTCCAAGGTACACTAACTCTTTTACGTTTTTTAGAGTTGCTCCTGACATTACTACATTCATTCGATGCTCATTACGGGCCACAGTCATTACTTTGGTTTTGCTCCTGCTTATTTTAATATTATATTTATTATTTAATACATTTTCCATGGATGTCAGAGCTTCAGTGAGTTCTTCTTCACACTTAGCAATCAGGGTGATGTCATCGACAAACCTTATCATATCCATCTTTTTTCCGTGTATTTTAACACTCTCTCTTTGACACATTTTTTCCCTGATTTCATCGATCGCGCACTTTATATATCCCTCTAAATATCGAATAACAGGCTATTCAAATACTGGCCAAAAACTTACTTTTGGTATTTTTTTCCATCCAAATGTTACAACCACTCCCTGTAGACTGCTGTTGTCGACTCCATCAAGTGGCACGTCAAAAAAATAGTAAATGTGCTATGTTGCCAGTTCGCTATCGATCATAGATTTCTCAAAATCACCATTGTTTCAATTCTCCTCTGTTACAACTCTCCTCGGTATCCCCTAAACTTAAGCCAATGTGGTTACTGACTGTTTTCCTTTGTGACGGTACGTAGTTATTATATCATACATTTTAAAATTAATTCTTAGAATGATGCTTCTATGTCCCCCCCACGTTCAGATCTGAGACATTGTTGTAATTAAAAAAAGAGGCTTAGCGGGTTATTCCTTTAAAAAAAAAATATAAAAGTACTGTAGGACATAATTTTTTTAAAAAGAATCATTGACATATTTCTGGTCATGCTGTTACAAAAGGAAATTCCAGCAGAATGCTCGTATGAGGTTTTGCTGAAATTTTATTTAATTATAACAAACAAATTATAACAAAAACACGTACAACTTTTGCTCGAAGAAATTTCTCTTTTGCGGCCCCAAGAGTGTTTAATGTCCTGGATTAACATATTCCATTCTCCAAAACGAAAGCCATTTCCAGGAAAAGTGTACAAGTTTGGATTTTGTAGGGAAGAGACCAGTGTAAGAGATTGCTGCGATATATTGCATAGATTTATGTACTGTTAAGCGTGTCGTCCAGATGTTTATTGAAATATATGTTTGTTAACATATTACAACAGAGATGAAGAACATTTAAGAGAAGGTAATATAGAAGTCTAGGCATCTACAGGGCTTATGACCTGTCAATAGCTGGTTTAAGTGGCCACTTTACACACTATGTAACATTCACCATTCTGCCTATATTTAAACATCTATATTCCTTCAATTCTTTAATCTGTTGATGTTTGTGAAGTTAAAGAGCTGAAACCTTTATTTATGCGGGTGAGATTCATCTAATTGAATTATTTCACCTACATACTAGGCAACGCCTGAAAATATTATTTTTTCAATTTGTATACTTCTTCATGGACCAGGTAATTTATCAACAATATTTTGAGTTTAAATTAAATTACCTGGTCCATGAAGAAGTATAGAAATGAAAAAAAAAAATATTTTCAGGCGTTGCCTAGTATGTAGGTGAAATAATTCAATTAGATGAATCTCACCCGCATAAATAAAGGTTTCAGCTCTTTAACTTCACAAACATCAACAGATGAAAGAATTGAAGGAATAAAGATGTTTAAATATAGGCAGAATGGTGAATGTTACACAGTGTGTAAAGTGGCCACTTAAACCAGCCATTGCCAGGTCATAAGCCCTGTAGATGCCTTCATCTCTGTTGTAATATGTTAATATGAACAGCTCCCCAGGGAGTTGAATCCAGTCTATGTCTACAAAAATTTGGACAAACTCAAAATATTGTAGATATATGTTTATGTAAAAAAAATATTTTTGGTATGGTTTAAAAATATGCATGCTTCCATTTTCCATTATGGTGTGTCCTAACTCAACACAGGGCTCTTGGCCTCATAGAGTTAGGATTTGTAATTATATAGGGGGCCAAATACTTGACGTAAAAAAAATGTAGGGGGTAGAACACCCAAAGGGCTGTAAAAAAAGGCAAATGTGTTGAGAAAAATAAATTAAAAGATGAGAATTGAATAATACTACCGATTGAACGACACGTATTTTTTTTTTCTTCAATAACATACTTAATATTCAATAAATGAAGAAGAAAAAAAAGTTAATATTTATCCCAAAGAAAAAATTCAGACGACGCGCGAAGGTGGCGAAATCAACGAAATAAAAACAATAAAAAAATACATCTCAAAGTCAGTTCACGATTTACTGAACACATTTGCTTTTTTTTAGCAGCCCTTGGGGTTTTTTTACCTCAATTTTATTCACGTCAAGTATTTGGCCACCCTGTATATGTAGTTGTATGAATAAAAAATAAATATATACTATACATAAGTAACATATTTATTTATGAACGCCCAATTATAAAGTTGACTTCTTCCCGAAACAAAATGCTTTCCATGTCCGCTGTAATGATATAATAATATATGTAAGTTCTTATTCAGCCCTTGATCCGTGTAATATGACCCTAACATTATATTCCGATAATAAATTCAACTGTGAATCTAGCAGTGGCGAATGGTGATTTTATTTACAGGTAAGCTATAAAAAAATCATATATTTGTACCTACATACGTAGTAGGTACATATTTTTAAAAAAAATGTATTTATTTTACTTGCATATCTATTTACATCATTTTACAGTATTCGTAATATTTCTTTTTAAATTCATCAACACTTTTTTCATTCTTCATACATGCAGGCATCTCTTCAATGTAATTTATTTATTTATTTATTATGGATAACTTATACAGCGCCATTTTTGTAATAAAATACCTCAAGGGCGCTTTACATGGTGATTCTATTGTTAAATTAATTTAATTGAAGCTTTTAAATTTGTAATTTAATTAAAATAATTTATTTTGTTGTCACGTGCTACGGATTTATTCAAATGATTTAGAGAACAAGTGGGTTTTAAGTTTTTTCCGAAACATCACTTCACTTTCACAGCCTCGCACCTCTGCTGGGAGAGCATTCCATGCCATAGGGCCTGCGACCGCAAATGCGCGTTCACTAAATTTAGTGCGCTGTTTGCGTAGAGGTATAATAACTTTTCCCCTCGCCGTAGACGTAGCTGATCTAAGCGTGAGACGCCTGTCAGCTATTTCATCTGGAATGCATAGTTCCCTTAGATATTCCGGAGCTGAGTTGTGCAGTGACTTATACATAAGCCAACAGAGTTTGTATTCGACCCTCTGTGTAAAACGTAGCCAGTGTAGTTCCCGAAGTAGTGGAGTGATATGACTGAACTTAGAGATTCCGAAAATAAGTCTCGTTGCGGCATTCAATACAGATTGTAGGCGAGTCATTTTGTTCATTGGTAGACCTGCGTAGATACCATTACAATAATCGACTCTAGACACTACAAACGCATTTATTAATTGACGGGCGGCATCAACCGGCAATTTTTTGCGTATGCATTAAATTTGTCTCAGCTGGTAGAAGCATGAACTTATCGTTCTACTAATTTGAGCGTCAAGAGATAGGTCAGAATTGAGTAAAACTCCCAGTAGTTTAACGGTGGGTAAAACGGCACTCCCTACATTGGGTAGAGCCGTATCCTGGATCAAATTCTGTCGTCTGGCTGAAGCCACCCACAGTTGTTCAGTTTTTGATGGGTTTAATGTTAGTCTGTTTTCAGCCATCCAGTTTCCTATTTTCTTGATGCATCCATCAATTAAATTGACAAGCACACTTCTCTTTTGCATTACTATAAAATGATATTTTTCTGTGGTTCTGTGTGATACAACAACTCTTATCCATGATATCAACTTAAACGACGTAACTTCGTGATATATTATATAATATAGATATATTATTCATTACTTTAATACATAACTTATTAAAAAATAGCACTATGAATTCAGTCGATATAAGTTATTCAATTAAATGTTAACTGACTGAATGGTTCTAGAAATTAAAAGTGCTAAAAACGGCCGCGTCGAGCGCTATATGTGCTGCAAAATGACGCACGAAAGTAATTATGGTCTTATGCTAAAAGTACCATCCCAAAGAAAAATAGCCCTTAAGGAAAAATGTTTGAAATACTGTTTTCCTAATCAAGAATCTTCAAATAATTTGTGTAATCTGCTAGGTGAAAAAACCCGCACTGGGGTGAAGACATTTAAAATATAGTACACTTATTTGTATGAAAAAATAAGCTGGAATAACCGGCTAGTTTCTTGACTCACCGCAGGCGCTGGGCGCGCTTTATTAATATAAATATTTATACTAGGATAAAAATACAAACGGTGGAAATGATTTAAAATAAATAGTAATTATTTTTTTGTTTTTCTGTAAATAAAGTTACTGTAAAACATTATTATGGCCAGTCAAATATAATGATAAGCTGCGCATAATCGCTTCTATACACGGTTCGCCCCTGGCATCTACCTACAGTTGTAGGTTCCAAAAGTAGGCGGTGCCGCCCCCCTAGTGGGCGTTAAACCCTTCTAGGGGAGGTCAAAGGTTCAGGAGGCATTGAGGCTTTATATTTTATTTTATAAGCTACAAATAAACAATTTTCTAATCAGTTTGAATTAACATATTGAAACAGAGATGAAAAACATTAAAGAGAAGGTAATATAGAAGTCAAGGCATCTACAGGGCTTATGACCTGTCAATAGCTGGTTTAAGTGGTCACTTTACACACTGTGTAACATTCACCATTCTGCCCATATTTGAACATCTATATTCCTTCAATTCTTTTATCTGTTGATGTTTGTGAAGTTAAAGAGCTGAAACCTTTATTTATGCGGGTGAGATTCATCTAATTGAATTATTTCACCTACATACTAGGCAACGCCTGAAAATGTTATTTTTTCTATTTCTATACTTCTCCATGGACCAGGTGGATTTATCAACAATATTTTGAGTTTATCCAAATTTTTGTAGCGGTAACGTGAGATGAGGACGACCAAGAAAGACGAGGCATGATCAGATAAAGCAAAATCTTAAGTCTGGTCATGTCAAAAGCGGACAGAACCGAAGGGCATGTATGACAATATGTATCAATGTGGAATAAGCTAGGTATATATGCCAGGAAAAACGTGTGTGGCGGTTCATTCTCGCTTACCCCTACGGGGAAATGGCGTGATGGTAGTAGTAGTAGAAGTACAAACATATTTTCACTTTGGCGAAGTTATTTCTGAAAGTAAGG
Source organism: Micrasema longulum (assembly GCF_059751315.1). Lineage (NCBI taxonomy): Eukaryota > Metazoa > Arthropoda > Insecta > Trichoptera > Brachycentridae > Micrasema > Micrasema longulum. The sequence continues at coordinate 1,111,071 of NW_028277523.1, forward strand.
ATATTGATGGATAAGCCTGCCAAAAACCGGTCAAAATTTGAACATACATTTTTACACATATGTGGCTTTTCAGTCAGGCCGCGAAACGTCAGAAGAACATTCTTCATGGTAATTAAGAAAAATCTTATTTAAAAATATTTAAAAAACTCGGTTTCAGCCAGTTTAAAAAAAAAGTAAAGCTTAAGTTGAATAAGAAAATGTATAAAAAGGGCAATAAAATTCGTAGAGAAATCCAGCCTGTCTGTAAACATTTGGATATATTTACGAACCCAGAACCTTCCGTGCGTGAGTCAAGCGTCTTGATCACTACACCACGGGCCGCCAATTCGCATTAGCGTGATTTCATAATAACTCACGTTACATTTTACTCCATAATGATAACTATTTTTGAAAAATAAAATAAGTAACGATACACAAAAATTTAATTCCGATCCTCAGTTTTAAAAAAGTAACCAAATCAACTGAACTTAACTAAGTTTTCAGGTGCGGAAAATGGGACAGCGAAGGGTCGATTTAGTCTATTTAAGATAGGCATAAAAGTTCCGACATACAGTTTTCTTTTTCGTACAGCGTTGGGGAGGCATCTGCAAGACAGTGACTTGAAAACTATTTTTAATTTCTATTTATCAAAACTTCCTGTAACCGCATATCCTCAAAATTTATGTAATGCGAAACACAAAAATAATCATGTGTTTATATTTATTTTTTTAACTTTTTGTGCATAATGTTATTTGTAAGTTGGCGGGCTTATTGCCAAATGGCAATTTCTTCCAACCAACCAATAAAATTATAGTTTTATTTTTATAATTCAAGTTACATAACATAATCGATAGAAAATAAATATTAAAAAGCTAAAGATATATAAAAATAGAAATAAACGTATTTAATTATCAATTACCTTAAATAAAAACTATTACTCAATAAGAAAAAGGAAAAAAAAGAAAGGAGGAGAGATTGAGGAAGAGAAAGGAGAGTTTCTTCAGACATATCTAATCTAAACTAAATTAAAGACTGTTATCAAACATTTGATTGTGTTCATTTAATATATATACACGTTTTTTTAGGGCCAGACCGCAAAACTTCAGAGGAATATTCCTCATGGTAATCTTTTAAAAAAATCCTTGTGAAATTTTTCTAAAAACTCTTTTTTTTTTTAAATCTCAAAATGTAGTAAACCTTTTATTTCTCGGACAAGCACTCCCTCCACAAACCCCTACCCCTCTCCTACCCAGCCGCTTCCCTTGTCCGCGTTCGGTGCGTATCGCTTTGTTGGACTACCGTTTCTATCTCAATTTTTTTTGTAGGGATGCTAGTTCGAGAAATTAAAGATTTTTCCATTTTCAGATTTAAAAAAAATTATTAAAAACGACGTTTTGGAACAAAAAGTTATGATTTTTTTAAAGCTTACTGTGAGAAATGTTCTTCTGAAGTTTCTCGGTCTTGCCATGAAAAACCGTGAATATATATTTACGATTACTACTCAAATCTACCAATAGTAAAGCGTTGCCGGGTTCAGCTCATCTATATCTGTATCTTATCTTTTATATATATAAAATGCAATGTTTGTATGTGTATCTTCAATGGACTGAATAACTACAGGATTGATTTACCTGGGGTTTTCAGCGAAATTAAGATCTTTGCCACGAGCATATTTATAGCTCTTAATATCGTCAATTTATTGAGTAGAAAAAAAGTTCTGAGCTTAAATGTTTTTTTCATTATTACCAGGGCTGCATTTGCCGAGAATGCTTAAACAAAAAAAATGGAAGGATGTTAATTTTTTGTGGATAAAAAAAGTTTGTTTTTGAATGATTACAAACAACTTTTTTAAAATTTTATTTTGAACGATTTTTGGTAATGCTAAAATCAATAACATTAACTGACATTCAATACATTTTTGAAAATCGTATTCCCTACATTAAGTACACCCCTCTTTTTTTCCCTTTATTAGACCTTCTACCAAAATATGATAACATTGGCCAAAAACAAGTTACATTAATTTACAATAACATAAGAACAACACAAACATAAAGGAATAACAATATATGTAGATACAAACAATAGACTGTTGGTAAAAAGAGCAGAGTTTGACATTTATAAAAATATAAAAATTTGTTTATTCATTATTTTAAGTTTTGGAATTCAATCATAAACATGTACTTAGGTACCTACTTACTGATGAAAAATTACATTATCTTTTATACGTTTATCCGAATGGTTTTTAAAAGCTTTTACGACACCATCAGGTATTTTGGTTTCGAATTAAATGTCGACCTCACGTCAAAACTCGGCAGGCGGATAAAGAATGACTAAGCATGACTGAGCGTCAACATGGTCCGACATGCAGTTGTCTTTTTCGCAAAGTATCGGGGAATCATCTGCATGACGGCGACAGAAAAATAATATTCAAATACCCATTTATCAAAATTCCCTGTCACCGCATTTCCTTACAATTTATGTAATCCGAAACACAATAATAAAAAAATATATGCACATATTTCATTTAACTAACCATAATTATTAATATCAAACGATTCAATTGTGTTAATTTAATCTATAAACGATAATGTACTCAAATCAAGAAATAGCAAAGTATTGCCGGGTTCAGCTCGCATATAATATAATATAATCGAATGTCATTATGTATGAAATAAGTTTTTTTACGTACCAACATATAATTGCGTAGACGTCATTTTCACGGAAAAAACAAACGACGCGCGTTCTTGAACTTTCGTTCCCGCGGATTTTAAAATTGCGAATTTCCCGCGCAATTTCCCGCACGGAGTGGCCAGACGGAGGATGACCTACCCTACGGAGTCCCGAGTAACCCTCGCATCCTGTTGCTATGGTGTCGCGAACCCCCGGTCGGTCTATTTTAGGAACAAGCCTCCACCTTTTCTGCCTCGGCCCGGGAAAGCGCGCTGGAGGGAGACAGCATTACATGGGGAGTGAATTATTACATCGATGCAACGCACAGAGGTGCGTTCGGTTAGGTGCTGAAACATCCAGAGACAAAAGACCATGGTTTGAAGAATATTTATCACTGATAAATACATCATGTAATTCTGTGGCTTTGATCTAAAAGCGCCAATGTCGTAAATCGCAATATGAAATAAGAGTATTTTTTCAGCCATTTCGTGGCGTTATAAAGAACTATTTGAGATGTTTGATAACGAATATTTATTTAAAAAAGAAAAAAACATAAATACACAGCTATATTCGTATAAAATGGTTAAATACAATTAATATATCGTGGGCATACAAGAGAAATTGACCAAGTGACAAAATCAATAATGTTCAGGGGAGCCATTTTAGTGTTTTTCTAGAGTTCAATTGCTTCTCAAAGATCAGATTTTTTAAATTGAATTTTTGTAATTTTACGTTATATGTACGGTACTTTCAACTTTAATGTAAAGTATAAACGTATTTAAAAAACATTATCACTTTTATACAAAAAAAACTAAATTGAAAAACTTAGTCAATTTCACCGGTAAAATTTGTTATAAAAATTTGGCAAATAATCATTTTTGTTTCGTCCATTGAAGGAGGTAGTATTTAATTTTATTTTATAACTTAAATTTTTTTTTTTGGGATTTTTTATTTCAATCTTCCATTTTTTATATTTATGAAAGTTAAATAAACACAGAAATACAAAATAAATAAAAAATAACAAATAACTAAGAAGTGTTACGTAATAATCTAAAGAATAAATTTTATTAATGAACTTTTTATGAAAAAAAACCGTATCGGTCAAATACAAAACGTATACTTACTTACTAACTACTGACTACTAACTCTAACTCTTCACTGGTGACATCACCTACAAGTAAAATTGAGTAACTATTTCTTGGTCAATTCATTGGATCTTAAATTTACTAATTAAAGTGACTATTTGTGTTGAAGAGTTTTACTTGTCAAAAATCTGTGAGCTTCTATCAAATGGTCACATATTTTACAAATTAAATTCTTTTTGGAATGTCGGATAGGTTTGACGTTTCAGCTACCATTGCAGGAGCCCTCTTCAGGGTAAACTGATTGTTTTGTAGAAAAGAGTATGTATTTAACTACTAGTATTTTGTACCGTGTCGTCGTCGTCAGTAGGCACATTTTACATAAACCCAAATTAACAGAACACGAATAGTAAAAGAGGCAGTTGAAATACACAAACACCCAAATAACATAAACTCAACATGGTTCCCAGCACTACATACTACAAAAACTAATACAAATGTGCCTACTGGCAACTGCGAAACGGTACAAAATATGTCAGGTCATAAGCCCTGTAGATCCCTAGACTTCTACATTACCTTCCCTCAAATGTTCTTCATCTATATTGAAATATGTTAACATTAACCGCTCCCCAGGGAGTTGAATCCAGTCCTTGTCTAAAAAAATTTGGACAAAGTCAAAATATTGTTATTTTGTTGTAATTTTTTATACTGTGTCCAAATGTTCTTTTCGTTTGAAAAAAAAACGGACACACCTTGTGTAAACATCTAAAATAAAACATTATGCGCTACGTATTGTACCTACAAATAGTTTGTTGATATTTTTTTTTATTACCAATAAAATAAAAAAGAATGATGTATTTGTATGTTTCCAAACGCCTCGTGTAATGACGTAGGTACGCAAAAAGAGACTCTAGGTGTAATTTGAAGTTGGTACCTAACTATCCACATATTGTACCTAGTTTGTGCATCCGGGATAGGTTTGAATTTGAAAGGACAAAGAGAAAGCAGAGCGCATGCGCGTCTAAAAGCTTCCTAGAAATCAGCGAGGCCAGTAAAAATTGATTTATCGAGTCGTGACATCGCTCGCAGCGGATATTTCATTATAACGATCAAATTAATGAAGCAGCCCTCTATTTGGTCTACCAGACATCAGATGGTCGGTGTAGCGAAATATTAATTTTCGGCGTGCAGTAACTTAATATGGAAAAAACAAAATAAGTGAAAATACGTTTCAGCGCCATTTTCTATGGATTCGAACACGTTTCGAATCCATAGAAAATGGCGCTGACACGTGTTTTCACTTGTTTTGTTTTTCCACGAAAACCGAGTAAACACTTAATCGAATAAATTTGAATATTTTTCATCTCCGGTTTTATGTAAAATAGAACAAAATATTCTTAATTTTTCAAATGTATTTATTAAAGCTTCAACTAAGAATTCTTTATGTTTATCATTTACATTGGTGATATTTTTTGTTTACTTAAGTTTATTCACTCAAGTATTTTTTCCCGATTTCCAATAATTAATATAAACCATAAGAATGGTTGTACTCTGAAATATTTCTGTCCAGAAAAAGCTTTAATTAGTATTTCTCCAAAGAACTCTCTATTTTCTCATTCCATGGGACTATTAATTGTCTTGTGTTGAGTTGGGACTTATTGATAATTCAAAAATCAATAAAAACAATAATTTCAGCCCTCGCTTGTCCGAATCACTTTTGTAGATTACTGGTATTATTGAAAAAAAAAAAAAAAATTTTTTTTTACAAATGGTTTAGAAGTTATTCTAGCCTTGTTTTAAAATAACTGCGGTTGTAAAAAAAAAAATACGATGATAAATACATTTAAATAACAGAAATAAACATTAACTATAGTAGGAAAAAATCACTTTTTTAAGTACATTTTTAAAGTAATAAAGGTTTATGAAATATTGTCGAGTAAATATATATTTTTTTGTTAATTATTAGTAGCATAAATAATGCTTTTAAATTTGTAATTTTTAATTCCAGCAAAAACGGTTATTCCTTTACTACGCCCCTAATACGTCAGGTTTCATGTTTATTTGTTCGTGGCCATGGAAATTTGTGTTGAACAATATCACGAATATTGACGTCACAACAACCAAGGCCAAACACGTCGCGTTTTTCTACGAACATATTTTTATTAAATTTCTTTTTTACATTTATGTATAAAACATTTCTCCACAATATCCGTATTGATTTTGTAAATACAATTTATTATTCTTAATCCATTTAATGTAATTTTATCGGTATTCGTAGTTTGTGATATTTTCCCTTTTATGTATATATTTATAAATATACTAACAAAAAAATAATCTAAGAAATATATGTATTTATTTATTTGACACTTTATATACATATACAATAAATATACATATAAGGGCGGGCATATTGCCTTAAGGCAATTTCTTCCTACCTACCCAAACCGTTCAGTTTGAGAAAATTATAAATTCATGGACATATTGAATCTTACAGTTTTATACAAAAATTAAAAGCAAAGATTAACAAAAATAAATATCTATATATAAATATATATATAAATATATATAAATAAAAAAAACACTATACTATGAAGAGAGGAGAGGGGATTGGAAGGAAAGAAGAAGGATAAAGGAACAATTTAAATAGTGACATTTCAATCTTCACTTAAATGTAGATAAAGAAGAGGCGTCTCTAACATTAGTGGGTAGATTATTCCACAATCGAGCGGCTACTACTGTGAAAGGGGAAATATACGAAATTACGGTATAAAAATTGCTTCCAGTGAACCAAAAAAGGGGAAAAATAGCGTTGCCGGAAAAGGTTCACTAAATCAATTCTAAAAAAGTCACAGCTAAATAAGGTCAGTATCCCCTTTGAAAATCATTTTAAAAGTTCGTGTTGTTTTAACAACTCGAGTTAAATATGCGTATCAACATGCCGAAGTTTAGTCTAAACTTCAAGAGGAGTAATCTGCCGGTCGAAGAGTAATGAGGAACTTCAGCCCTACGGGAAATCGGATCGGAAAATTTCTTATCAACGGGTTTTCAACATTTTGGACCCTGACATAAAGGCGTCTATCAGTTACGATGTTTATAAGACCTTATATAATCCTGCAAATTATTTTTTTGACTAAAAATTAACTGTTTTAGTAATAAAATATCTCGTTATTCTTTTTTCCTTTTATTTTTTGTGTATTGTAATTTATATTTTTTGTTTTAATTTTCTTCTTATTATTAGTAATTACATGTATGTTTTTTAAAATTAATTTTACATATATTTTCAAAATGAGATTCATTAAAAATTTTTGAATATAATTTTTATGGATTTGAATTGTTTAAGTATCATTAAATGAAAAAAAAAACACATGTGTAAAAGAAGGTTCTGCCTAAACACAAGAATTTCCTAGCTAGTAGAGACCTGAAAAATCTGTTGCAAAACGTGAAAAAAAAGTCTGTGCATTTTAAAACTGTGAAATAAATAAATGTGACATTCGTGGTTTATCCTTCAACGAACAGATAATTAAAGTAAAACAGAATATTAAAAAAAAAATATTTGAGAACTCTCATTTTGAATGAAGATTTACTACAATTAAATATATATATTGTGTAAAATAAATTTGAAAAAATAAGTCACTCAGATACCAAAATGTGAGGCTGGCTTTTTAGCTTACGCCTACACTCGAAACAAGTTCAGAACTAGGCTGGATGCCGCTCCAGATCGCCATATTCAATTGTCGGACATTAGACCTAAAATTCATTCTTGACATTAAGTACGTGCAGTAAAGATTTTTTATTAAAAATACAGTCTTTCATTTCGAGTCGAACATTACAACATGCAAATGAAGGTTTAATGGGTCTTAAAAATATCATTTTTGTAAATTTACTTTTTTATTGTCGAGATGGGGTTCCGCGTTCCTTCAAAAAAAGGTAAACCAATTAGGGTTCCATTACTAAAAAAATTGAGAACTACTGCTCTAGACTCTAGCTAGACTAAGAATATGATATTTATGTTAACTACTACAGTTTAGGCAATATAAGAAGATACTTTTGATAGCTTACAATAGTGTTGTGACAGTCTTTTTCTTTCGATTTTTGATTTCGATTTATCAATTTTAGAATAATTTTCTATCAGACGGGGTGAATAGAAACGGATTTTAATATTTACGAATAAATAGGTTGATACTTACAAAAAATAAAACAGCTAAAAGTAAAAAAATAAAAAATAAAAGCCGTTTACTTTAATCATTCAAAAGGAAGACATAAATCAAAGTAAAACAAAATAATATAAAAAAAAATAATATATACCTCCCACAATAACTGTAAGACGACAAATATAGAAATAGGTTTATGCAATTATAATAAAAGTAATAATTGTTTTATTTAGATTAACTCCGAAGTGTCATTGTTTAACATACTGAATTGTATGTAGTATGGATCATGTAACATTGAGGGGAGATCCTTAAGCCCACCATCCACCCGCAGCTGTTATAGAGTCCTGGGGGACTCTCTGTCAGCTGAGCATAGACTAAAGTTATTATAAATATTCCTAAGGAATACAAACTCTATGCAGACTAAGGAGGGGGGAGGAGAACGTATGGACAGAGGCCAACACGTCGTCCCCACCCCTCAAGATCCCCTCAATGCCTCTGTTTTTTTAAAAAAAAAATATGTAAACAAACAATTTACATAAATAAACTTATCTAAATATACAAAAACAATTTCTCAAAACTATAGTAACGTGGCAAACATAACTTACACAAACACATAAGTAAAAACACGAATATTTACAATAAGAGAACGACTTTGGATAAAGAAGGACTCCCTGGGTGGTCAGAGGCAGAGGACCCGAATACCACCCCCGTAAGAGGAGGACAAAACAAAAGAACGTGTGCGTTCCGCTCGAAAGGAAGCACAGTCCCAACTGAATTAGCATCCCACAGGAACAGTTGCCTGTCCCACCATATTTTACCCACCTAGGCGTCCGCGCATCTGAGGAGCTCCCAACGCGTTACCTAAGTCCGGACAAACTGACGGTAGAGTGCAAAATTCGTACTGTTGGCCATCAGATCCACATTCCACGCTGGTCGCATGACCCCTGTCAGACCATTCAGCATCTCATCTCTGGCATCATCTAATAGCACACAGTGCCACATACTGTGTTCGGCCGATTGATGGTTATCTCCGCAAGCACAGCTCGAGACAGGGGCGTGTCCTAAGTTTATGTAGCTTGTCTCTAAACTTCCCATGTCCCGAAACCATTTGTGCAGTATGATGGTCAAACACCTAGAATTTACTACACATCCTGTGGCTGATGGAAGCTAAAAAAGACCATGTCCATCTCCCCGTACATGCCATGTCCCATCTATTCTGCCATTAATTGAGAGTTACGCCTCGCATAATATCACATAGTACGCTAAATCTTGTCTCGAAAACAACACCAAAGTATTCCATATTCTCTCCTCTCTTCACATAGCGTTTTACTACGGTACGGTGACATCACGCGTACAGAGTACAGATCATATATATAAAGATTGGTTGGAAGCAGCCTGAATCTTCGATTTTTTTTAAATATTAAGGCAAAATATTTTTGTAGGCCCTGCTACGAAACTTTTATTGAAAAGTTAATAAGTTCGAATCGCGTCGCTCGCAAAACAAAGATGTCGAAAAAATGATCGATTTTAGCTCATTTTAGAAAACGTCTTATTATTCGTTGATCTGTAATATTGTTTTGCTCCCATTTAACATTTGTAAACACTGTTTGTTTCTGACTACTATTACGAAGAATGGTAAAAGCATATCCCGCCATCGCTCGAACTACGGTGAATGGATCTACCCTGCAGTGGCTTGGAGAAGAGCGTTATTAGAGCTTTTCAGGCGTTCCAATAGGCTCCAGGCTCTTTGGCGAAGTAGGGCACCGAAGGTGTTTACCCGTCCAGCTGTAAACATTTCGGAGGCACTTTTAAATACTAAATGCCTTTCTTCGGATTCACTAATACAAGCAAGCACGTTTTTTTCTTTACGAATTGATTATATCCACTCCATGGTGTAGTGGTCAAGACGCTTGACTCACGCACGGAAGGTTCCGGGTTCGATTCCCGGTGAGAAAACAAAAATTTTAAAATGTGATTTTTCTCAAGCCTGGGTGCTCTGTGATGTAATTCACCACTGTAATTAGGCCTCCTGGCCTGTTGTGGTGCAAAAAAATATGCAAAAAAAATATATATATTTCTTCATCTATTAACCAAATTCAGTAAGAAAAAGCGCGAACAAATATTTACATTTACAACTTTTAATGTCCTTCTCACTGTCGCTCTTAAACTCTCACTCATCGTCTACAAGGTAGAGACAAAGGGAAGTATAAATAAAATAAATCAATAAATCCTTTACCAATTTTAAATCCCTTTATGTCGACAGTGATAGGGAATGTAAGTTACTACTCTCTGGAGCACCAGATGTCCTCAGGTGACACTTAAGGCCAGTCACCGGCAGCGCACCCAAAAGCAGCAGACTTATTTCAAAGACTACTGGTTGCAAAGGAACTTTTGCCACCACTCATATCAACTCAAACTGTAATTATTAAAGAATTTTACCTCATCAAGCGAAAGTAAAAAAGACGTATATTTCGTGCGCAGGGAAGTCCTCAGCTCAAGATGTCTACTGACAGGGGCACCCGCAATCAAAAACCTCAGGCTCCAAAACGTCCGGTGACTCTCGTTTAGTAAAGAAATTATTACCCCTCCCTTCCCTTAGATCGGGACAAAGACGGCACAGACATGAGTTCCACACCTCGACCAGCATGGATCCATTCCTCCTGTTTATGTGTTATCTACAGGTGCAGTAGGCCTGAGGGTTATCTCGGTCAAGATTGAGAGACCCCAAGAAGTCCAACAAACGGAAGAATTTTTTGAGTATAGATTTTTGAACATAGGCAGAATGGTGAACGTTATACAGAGTGTAAAGTGCCCCCTTAAACCAGCCAATGACGGGACCTCTATAATACCTTCTCTTAAATTTTGTCATTGTAGTGAACTAGTGACACTCGCTTGTCAGAAGATTTCGCTACTATGCTAGTCATGTGACGTAAAAGAGGGTGGAGCCACGTGGAACGTTGCGACTGGCAGAAGATAAATCGTTCCGATGGGATTTAGATTCAGTGTTCCTATAAACTTCATCTCTACAATCACCATCTTTTCTTTTCTACCATAAATTTATTACAACTATAAAATTAAAGTTTAGTTATTCCAATTTTTTTTTTTTTTTTTTTTTTTTCTTTCTGTTGACGCCCATGGGGCTTTTACATTATACACACTAAACATAGTTAACATTTTTTCAAGTATAAAAATTAAATAAAAATATTATTAAGATTTAAAAATAAAGTTACATAGTTAACATAATACACTATTAAGACATAATACATACATTATATTATGTTTATAATATAAGGCATATCAGGATTCAAATAAAACATAATTATATATATTTTTTTTTTATTTTTTACACCGGTTATTATGTTAATATTATGTTATGTTAATTATGTATGTATTGAATTGGGAGGCTTAGGTCCAGTCACCAAACTCTACGTTGAGAAAGCTGTGCCATCTATTCTGCTCTCTTAGAGACATTCTGGATATCGGCACACTCAGAAGTGTGTACTTTGCTCTGTTTCAATCCACGGCAACCTTTGGAATAGCTGGCTAGGGGGGTTGTGCGGCATCCATTTTAAAACCTCTCATAATTTCACAGAAATTATTATTGAGAATAATATTCCAGCGCCCTCCAACATACCCGTCAAAACAGTTGTTCCAATACATGAAGGTGCTGGATATGAGACAACTGTACCTAAAGGAAGCACTTACACACTTCTGGTCGAACAATAAGGAGAGGTCTCATCAACATGTCCGTACGAGATTTTCCCAGAGCACGAATTATGTCATACCCAAACCCGTACGACTTTTGCTCAGAGACGTCTCTCATTTATCGCACCGAGAGTGTTCAATATTTTGGAAGAGCGTATTAAGCTCTCAAGGACAAAAACTATTTTCAAGAAAGGAGTTAAGGACTGGATTTTCTTTAGTGGGAGGGATTTGAGTAGGAAACTCCTTGATGATTTTCCGAATGCTTGAGTTTACTGTTTACCAAATTGATGTGCCATAAATACGTTTTTACAAATATTTTTTTATGTTTCTAATCCTATATTTGTGGTGATATACTCATGTGTCTGTCCCATCTCAACACAAGACTTTTAGTCCAATAGAGTTGGGACTTATGTCTCAAATAATGTACAGTAAACTTATGTATGTAAATAAATAAATTAAAAAAGGAAATAAAAAAAACAAAAAAAATAAAAATATTCCTTATTAATTAAAGGGCAACAAAATGTATCATAGAAAAAAAGAGTTTATTTCTTTAGTTTGAATCCAGAATAGGGCGTGTTTTTTAAAAGAAGGAAAATTTTGAAAGTTATGAAGAACATACCTCCTAGATACACAAATGACAAGGAAGAGCGTATTAAGCTCTCAAGGACAAAAACTATTTTCAAGAAAGGAGTTAAGGACTGGATTTTCCTTAGTAAGAGGGATTTGAGTAGGAAACTCCTTGATGATTTTCAGAATGTTTGAGTTTACTGTTTATTATATTGATGTGCAAAAAAATTATGTTTCTGATCCCATATTTGTGTGATATTCTCATGTGTCTGTGTCAACTGATTGCTCGTCTCGTCTCAACACAGGACTTTAAGTCCCATGGAGTTGGGACTTATGTCTCAAATAATGTACAATTAACTTATTTATGTAAATAAATAAATAAATATAATAATGGTATTTAGTAGTAATATTGTATGCTTATATTTGGTATCTGAATAAAAAATAAAATTTAAAAAAAAATCTTTTCACACAAAAAGGATATATAAGTTGAAAGGATTAATATTCGAAGCATTAAGTTTGTGGTCGAACATTTTACTAAATGTTATTAAATATTTCAATTTGCGTTGGAAGAAAATCGAGAAATGTTGATATTCGTGTTACACATGAGGTGTCTTTACAATAACAATTTCCCCGAATTTGCAAATCACCACCATAAAATATGTAGACATAGAAAAGTCGGTAAGTGGTTATATACAAATATTTAACAACATTCAGCAAAATTATAAAATACTGTGTAATAATTTTTATTTGAAGGCCGATCCTTTTTACGTAATACATAAAATATAAATATACACATTTATATTTCATGTTTTTATGAGTCTGCTCCAGCGTCACGGACTAAAATCAGAAATCTTTAACCCTTCTCTAGAACAACCCAAAATGAAGTATTTCAAATATTTATTTTACTACAATTTTTTTTTTTTAATATTTAAAAAAATTAACGCATTTTCTACACGACTGTTAGCATACTTTTTTAAACTTGCACTGATGCTTTGGTAACTTACATTAATGTTACTGTTTTCATTGATTATATAGGCAAAGTGCAACATGAATTCCTGTCAAGAGGTCGTACGCTCGATTAATATGGAGTACTCTTCTAAGGTTTTATGATGTTTTCGTGAGAATATCTGTCATAAGCTCTGAGTGAAATTCGCAACAGAAGCTTTATTACACAGTGTGTAAAGTGGTTACTTAAACCAGCCAACGATAGGTCAAGAGCCCTGTAAATGTCTAGACCTCCATATCCCCTTCTCAAAAATGTTCTTCATCGCTGTTGAAATTTGTTAATCTCAATGAGTCCCTAGGGGGTAAAATCCAGTCATTTGTCTACAAATATTTGCACAAATTCAAAGTATTGTAATAAAACCGAGTGGTCCAAGAAGAAGTTTAAAAATTTAAAAATTGTTTTCAGGCGTTGCCTCGTGTGTGAAAAAATTCAGTCTGATTAATCTCTTCACAACAATAAAGGCTTCAGCTCTTTAACTCCACTAACAACAGGTAGAAGAATTGAAGAAATATGGATTTTCAAACATAGGCAAAATGGTGAATATTACACAGTGTGTAAATTGGCCACTCAAACCAGCTAACGACAGGTCATAAGCCCTGTAAATGCAGGGACTTTTATATTACGTTCTCGAAAATGTTCTCCATCTCTGTTGTAAAAATTGTTAAGAATTCTTTTGCGCAGAACAAAATTGCGCAGAACAAAAGCGTTCCAAATTTTTGGTTTTGCAACAAACGTAACGGGTAGATTTGGTTTGCGCTTGTGGTTCTCGTCCCGAATACCCGCGGCCTGTTGTGTTGCTGTAAACTGTGGCTTACTTTATGGTTGACAATCACATAATGTTTTTTTCCGTGTAGGCGACATTATAAGCCAGCATCGTGTTATTACTCTAAGGTCCAAAGAGGCCAGGGTGTCAGTCAATAACTCCTGGATTTTGCATAATGATAACGCATCGGCTCACGCTTCACTGCTTATTCGTTCATTTTTGGCCAAACACTTAACCGCAGTGCTATTACAGATTCCCTATTCACCAGTAGCTCAATCACAAATAATTATCGACGAGCTTAAAACATCCTAAGCATCTGAGCGATCACAATGAACAATAATGAACATGCTCAAGTTATCGCAGTCATAAGTCAACGCGTGTGTAATTTTCTAAGTTGACGCTCGTGTCAGGTTTGTTTTTTATTTTCCTCGTAAATAAATACAGTTCATTGGCGAAAAATCGGCGTTTACTATAAAAAAATATACAATACATTGCATTTGCAAAATAGTAAAGTGTATCTAATACAAAACTGTGAAAATTAAACTACAATTACTATAGCGACTGCGTTTTCTGACATTTGGCTTGCCAACCGCTGGCTAAATGCAATAAATAGCATTAAAAATAATAAATAAATCAATAAAAACAGCAGTTTTTAAATATTTTCCATATTATCATACATGATTACGTCACGAAACGTAAATATTTTGACATTTAATATCAGGTGTTCACGGATGTTCCGTTGTGATCGCGAATACGATAAACAACCATGGTGAGAATTGAGGTTTTTAATTAACTACCTGGTAAAAAAAGTAGTATAAAAATTGGAAAATTGTTTTCAGGCGTTGCCTAGTAGGTGATTTGGTTCAGCCGGATGAATCTCACCCGCATAATAAAGGTTTCAGCTTCTTTACTTTAAGAGTCAACAGATGGAAGAGTTGAGGAAATGTGGATATTGAAACATTGGCAAAATGGTGAATGTTACACAGTGTGTAAAGTGGCCACTTAAACCAGCCAATGACAGGTCATAAGACCAGTAAATGTCTTGACGTCCATATTCCCTTCTCAATAATGTTTTCCCTCACCGTTAAAATAAATCAAAATATATATTTATATTATTAACAATATTTTGAGTTTGTCCAAATTTTTGTAGACAAGAACTGGATTCAACTCCCTGGGGAGCTGTTCATATTAACATATTACAACAGACATGAAGAACATTTAAGAGAAGGTAATATAGAAGTCTAGGCATCTACAGGGCTTATGACCTGTCAATGGCTGGTTTAAGTGGCCACTTTACACACTGTGTAACATTCACCATTCTGCCTATATTTGAACATCTATATTTCTTCAATTCTTTCATCTGTTGATGTTTGTGAAGTTAAAGAGCGTATGTTACACAGTGTGTAAAGTGGCCACTTAAACCAGCCATTGACAGGTCATAAGCCCTGTAGATGCCTAGACTTCTATATTACCTTCTCTTAAATGTTCTTCATGTCTGTTGTAATATGTTAATTTATATTATTTTTTAAAATTTATTTATAGGGGATATCAACAGTAATACATGTAAAAAAATATAACAAATTAAATTTACAGAGAATAAAACTAATGACAGATATCCACAGAAATACATTAAATACACGTACAATACATACTAGTGTGTTTGTGTGAGTGTAAGTTAGTGAGAGGGTGGGTGAGTGGGTGTTATATTGGAATGAGGGTGGACATGTGTGTAAATATTGTTGCACAAGTGTCGAAAATATAAATATATATAAAATATTAAGAACTAGAGATAAAATAAAATAAGATAAAATAAGACTTTATTATTGAAACTGAGTATAAGACAAAAAAGTATGTTTTAAGACGCGCATTTTAAATGTTATTTTTTTACAATCAAATGGATCAATGAGGAGAAAGTTCAAATTATATTCACGAGCAAAACGTATGCGTGGAGAGTTCTGGGCATAGTTCGTACGAACTGCTGGCACATGAAATAGAGAGTTCGACGTGTGACGGGTGCGGTAGCCAGGGACATTTAATGATAACTTCGACATAAGAGCCGGACTATCAAGGAATCCACTGAGTATGTCATGTAGGACCCCCATGTCTTATAGTAGACGGCAATCTTCTAAACTAAGCAAGTGGTGCTTTTTGCAGGAAGACATATCATTGAAAACGGTATTCCTGCATCTCCAGTTAAGATTTTTAAGAAATGTCCATTGAATTTTCTCGAACCTATCTTTATGTGTGACATATTGTGGAGACCAAACAGAAGAGGCATACTCGCATATATTGTTTCTGTTTTATCACACCTCGTATAATTTGTTAAGTCTAACAGAAATCATATTTTTTTTATGTTACTGAACAAAATACACCCTTCAGTTCTTGGGTAATATTACAAAATTATGATTATTATCCAAAATATTATTTTCTCATTTCCGAATCCGCGTAAAATTCACATTCAAATAAACACACAGAAAATTTGATGTGCGAAATGCTAATTAGACATTTTGACAGGAATTAAGATTATTTTACAATAGATTTTACTCGAATATTACATCCATTGGTGCGATTATTAAGCACATGTGGGCGTAGCAATATTAGGGAAGAATCAAAACGAACGAAGGTGCTTGCGTTCGTTTATACTTGCGTTCGTTGAAACTTTGCACAGTAAAAAAGAAAATAAATAAATATGGATATAAGAAAAGTGTTAGAATTGAAAAGCAAATTGTAAATAACTTGATGAAATAAAAAAATGATGTTAACAAATTAATGTTAAAAAAATAATAAAAATTAGTTTACAGTAAGTATATGTGAGATAATAATATAATATATAGTACACAAAAATATTTGATAAATAAATTTCAGATAGAGATAAGATAATAATAATACACATCAAAAACAGAGAAAAAATTGCACGAAAAATAAAGTTTCATCACGACTTTAATAATTAGTTTTAAACAATGCATTAAAAAAAGTTTTAAAATGAATAATTGCTGTATTAAAAATGTCCATATCACACATTAAGAGGTCAGACGATTTCGACAAATACCTACGTATTTAAACATTGTTTTCCTGCCTCTCTCTCGCAAATGCCTCCCTAATACTGTGCAAAAAAGACGAATGCACGTCGGAATAATTTTTGCCCAACTAAAATCGACAAAATCAATTTTCGGCTGTCCCGCTTTCCGCACCCCTAAGCTGAACTATTTTTTTTATCTTAGAATAAAATTTTCTGTATCGGTACCTTTTCTATTTTTCAAATTTATTAATTTAGTTTTAGGTTGCTATATAACAATTTATCAAAAAGCAAAACGATAGAGACACGCCAATGGTAAATACCTATGGTGTGTTTGTCGGCCTCGTGGTGTAATGGTCAGCTCGTTTGCCTACCATGCAAAAGGTCTCGGGTTCGATTCCCGACGGAGTTTTATCTGCCGCCTTCGGACGTACGGTATATAATAAGTGCGGCCCAGAATTTTTTTTCTGATACTAAAAATGAAGAAAAATCAAAGTCAAATAATAATGTTAAGTAGAAAAAAATGTTAACGAAAAGCGGACTAATGTAAAACGAATATCATACAATTTTGTACAAAGTTGGTGTATTGGAATAAAAGACAGGAGCACAGGAATGGACCTACTTTTGATAGGATGAGGATGCTCTTCAATATTGGATCACTGGATAATGAAATGTCACTATGAACTATTTAACAATTTTCACAAGGATGCGCGGCGATTCCAGAGGTCTTATCAATGTGATGTAATATCAAAATTTTGTTTAATGTTCCAAATCAAATTTATATTTTTTTTGTAAATCTTCTATCTGGAAGTTAGGTAGGTACCATAAGGATGGGTCAAGATTCTGTACTTGATGGGTCATGATATTGATGAAAAATCAAAATCGGGATTAAGAGACTTCAATTTTGTCTATTTCAATTAGGCATAATTAGTCCCACGTGCATTTGTCTTTTTTGCACAGTATTTGTAGAGGCATCTGCACCTGCAAGATAGTGACAGAAAAACTATATTCAAATACCTGTTTATCAAACCGTTTTTCTAATCATATCTTGGCCCAACGAAACTCTACTTTTTTCTTGTGGTTTAACGAAAAAATTTCATTTACTTTGCTAAGTCAAAAAAGCGCAAAATTCAGGTTGGAATCCATGATCAGTACTTTTTTTGCAGAAGATTTTTTAATTGTAATTTTATCAAAATGTGTACAAAATGGAAATAAAAAAATGAAGTTACTACATAACTCATCCCATTCTGAAGGTACAGATTTGCAAACTTAATATTTATTTAAGTATAGGTTGAATGTGCTTTTATATTTTTACAATTTTCGTTAGTGAACAGCAGTTTTCC
The DNA here is from genome assembly GCF_059751315.1 of Micrasema longulum. Taxonomy (NCBI): domain Eukaryota; kingdom Metazoa; phylum Arthropoda; class Insecta; order Trichoptera; family Brachycentridae; genus Micrasema; species Micrasema longulum. Next base: position 1,129,353 of record NW_028277523.1, read on the forward strand.
ACTCCCGCATTCCCTTATTCATCCTCGACCACTCCTTGTCACTTTCCTTAATTTCCTTTCTCCTTACTTCTTTGCTTTGTCACCATTTCTTTTCTTTTTATTTGCCATCCAGAATAGCTCTAGAATAATTTTATTTTTAAAATTATAAAAATAAGAATTCTGTATTTATTCTAATTCCACTTTCATTTATGATTTTGACCAGTGATCGAGTTTTGTCGTGACCGACATTGCCATGGCGAAATCCAGTTGCTGCCGAAAATTATGAATAAAATCGAACAAAACTAAATACAGAATTTTTATTAATTATAATGCAGTTGTCAAAAAAATTTCAATGGAGAAACTCAATCTATTTTTAATATTGTTTTTATCGTAGCTTTGTATGGTTCAATTTATATGAATCCATTATAATATATATAGCATCCTTGTTATGTAATCTTTTTTTTCTCTATGTTTAAGTACTGTAACTTGAACATCTTCTTGTATTCCCAATAAAATAAAAATACAGGATACACCCATTTTTAAAGTTCTGTATTTTTTTACTCGGCCGTATTTTATAGACCCTGAATACGTTAAAATTGTAAAAAAGTGATATTTCCCACTTATTGCATTTTTTGTGATCGCGCTCGTTTCAGCTCCATTCAAATATTTTTTAAACGAAAGCTCTTGTGCTAAGCACACCGTCATATAACCTTCTGTAGTCCTAAGTAACAAATCTTGTAATAATCATTGAAGAGATGAAATATAAGATCGTATGTTTTCTAAGAAGCTGTAATACGAAACACAAAATAACATCGCGATACATTGAAATTCCGTCAAATTAATTATTGAATATTTCTACCTTTTGTGCGTCAATAACTACCCGTGCGTATTAATTCTTTTGTCTTATTAATTAGGAAATCCGTCTACCTTCAGCCATATGGAGGGATCGCGATACAAAATGTGATTTTCCCAAAGCTTGGATATTGTGTGCTGTTCACCATGGTAATTGGGTCCCTAATCTTGTGTTGCAGTATTCGAAAATAAATTTTACGTCCGACGAATAATCAAAAAGTAAGCGACCCGCTTTTGAAAATGAAATATTTAAGTATAAAAATAGTTTTAACATTTCCAGGGCCCCGATTTCAATAAAAAGTTAAAAGAGCTATCTCTATTTGTCTTTTTGATTTTAATAATAATAATGGTTTATTAACAAAAATTACAAATTATTTATCTACTACATACATACTTATGTAATAGATTTCTCTGGATTATGCCTAGTCTGCCCAACTAGGTACAACCTGTTTTAAGGCAGACGTTTTTGTGCAAAAATAAATAATAAAATGACTACCTACTAGTTATTTACTATAAAGTTGTACAACACATTTCCCATTTATTATTTTAGAATGTTTTTTAGTAAGTTTTCCGATTTTTGTCTACGTAAATCCAGTAACCATTTTATTACAAATTTATTTAATTGGATTCGGGTCATGGTTTTGTAATGTTTGGGTAACATTTTATTTTATTGAAATAAACGGCACTCAGAAACGGCACTCAGTGCTTTTTACATATAAGTTACAAACACAGTTAAATATACATACATGTAAGTATTAATTTTAGCAATACATTTAAAACAATATTATTAATTTACAAGTTAAGAAAGTCTTAAAAAGATAAACTATATAGAAAAAAAATATTACTAGTTTTTAAATTATTGATATGATGACGATAATTTGATATCAGAAATACTTTGAACCAGTTAAAATAAACTAAGAAAACAATTTTGAATAACACTAAACGATAAAACATATAAATTGTGTGTATTATTATTAACTAATACTTAGGTAAATAGTATATATTTATGTATAAAAATATATAATGAAATATTTTTACTTATAAATAAAATTAAGAAAAGAAACGAAAAAAAAAAGAAACACTAATAAAGAAGTTTGAACAATAATAAATGGAATATAAAAAAAAAGCTATCTAGAACTATAAGGTACCTACTAGCTTCTCCTACTCATGAAATACTGGAGAAGAGCCTTTCTATATGTACTAAATTTCACGTGAAATGAGTCACCAACGTCTCGGTACTCGTTGCTTAGAGTGTAAAGTCTATTGATGACTGCATTTTTATCAACTCAAATCTGTGTTCGCCTCAATTCATGCTGCGTTTCTTGTTCCCCAATGTCACATAATTTGTTTGTAAAAAATCATTTCTACTTTAATAATAAATGTCTTTAATTCTTGGACAACCCTCGTACAAACACAATATATTATGATGTGTCCATAATCCTGTTTGCAGTAGATGAATCTGTTTTAATCCATTCAAATGCTAGGACACGTTGGTTCTGTCAGTATAATATGGCGTTACACTATCTACAGCTGAGCCTCCTAAAGAGTGGGTTTGTCCAAAAAATTAAGGGGAAGTGTTTTATTGAAAAATAGTATATTTTAACCAATCACATTATTTTATTTTATTTCTTTATAAATATTGCTGTGTATAAAATGGTATAATACACAGTTTTTTTAACACGGTTCAAAATAACATGGTTCAAAAATATTTTAAAAAAAATGTAATTCAACAATGCATAATATTACAGTAATTAAATTATAGATACTACGTCGCTTTAGTTCGTTTTTGTCCAACAGACAATTTTGTACGAATTTGAGTTAAGTATACAGGAGTTCTGAGAAAGGCTTTATTTATAAAATCAAATTGATAAAAATATATTTTTAATTGTTTAGGGGTTTTTTTTAACGAAAGTTGTCTTAAGCCGTGGTCAACAAAAGCTTAAGCTTAAACAATAAGAAATTATAAAAAAATTGACAAATATTTTTTTTTCTCGCAACAGTCTCCTGTAATAGTCTTTTTCCTAAGACAAAATCCAAACTTATAAACTTCTCCTGAAAATGGCTTTTATTTTATTAGGGAAATCAACAGTTCTACATACATATTTATAGTAAACAATCAGATATAGTGTATAAACTCAGAACTAATAACAGATTTCTACATAGTATACAAAGTTAGTAAAGAAAATATATTACATATCAAATAAATACATATAATTCATACATATAAAAATTTTATTTTCATGTACTAGTAAATATTTTTCAATAATCAAAGATTTTTTAATATTTTTTTTGTTTTGGAGAATTTTATATGTTCATCCAGGGCATTGAACACTCTAGGGCTAGGGACCATAAAATATAAATTTCTCAGAGCAAAGGTCATACGAGTGGTATTAGATAATTTAAATCACAGAAAAACCTCGTACGAGCATTCTGCTGGGATCTCCTCTTGTAACTGTATGGCCAGAAATGTATTATTTTGTCTAATACGAGGGTTGCTACTTAAGTTTTGAGATATGGCAACACCAGTGGGAATATGTCAAATTTGACATTGTCATCGTAAAGTTTGTCATTTTTAATGGTAAACGTACTTAGTAACGTTTCGTCATACGAGGGATATTTGTGTTGTTTATACATATTCGAAAAATATTTTTTGTTGAAAAAATGGAAATAAATTGTAAACATTTTCGTCCGATGATTTTTTTTGACTTTCAAAGTGGATTAAACCAACAACAGTATAATTTGAGAATCGCCCAAAATAAGGCTCGTGTCGATTAGTGCAAACAAATGTTTCAAAATATAATCGCGGTGCTTCAAAAGACGTCTATAAGATTAGGACTGGCGACAAATCATGGATCTATGCGTATAAACCCGAAAATAAACAAAAAAATCCTGTATGGGTCTTTCAAGATATGCCTAATCCAACAAAAGTTGTTCGCGCACGAAGCACCTCGAAGCAAATGATCGTATGTTTTTTCGGAATAACTGGATATGTCTCCACCGTTCCATTCGCAACGTAGAATGGTCAATTTCGAATGGTATACCACCATTTGTTTGCCAGAAGTGTTTGGAAAAATAAGGGAAACCAATTGCAGATGACAATTCATTCTCCACCACGACAATGCAAGCTGTCACACATCAGCTCATACAAGTAAATTTTTTAGCATTCAAAACATCAAATAGATAGATCATCCGACGTAGAGTCCTGATTTGTAACCCAATGATTTTGTCTGATTCTTGCATATCAAAAATTAATTGCAAGGTCAACGTTTTTCGACGCCTGAAGAAGCGGTTGATACGTTCAAATCCCATGTTTTGGAGGTACCTCAATCGGACTGCAAAAAGTGTTTAAAAAATTGGTTCAAACGCATGAAAAGTAAATTGATCTCCAGGAAGAATATTTTGAAATACAATAAAGCTATTTTCCATTATAAATTTATGTTTTTACTTGTCTGTTTTATCTCAAAACTTTTTCAATTATGCACGACTGTGAATGTGTGATTTTTAAATATATGTTATGTACTGAACTTCTGATGTCTGAGTACCACGTAACATTATTATAATATATTGAAAATGTTGGTGCGATAAGAAGTTTATAAAAAAAGTAATTATGCTAATCAAATGTTAAATTGAGAGGAATAATACCAATTTGCATTAGTGCGAAAACGCTCCCCTTGGCCAATCAGTCAGCGTAGAGGAAATTTCATTTGTATCACCCTTCAACTAAAATCAAAATCACTCTGCTCAATCTGCCTTTGCCGGATTTCAACACCAACCTGACAAATAAATAAATTGTTCAAAAATGGGGTTATCACTTACCTCTAATGAATAAAGCATTTAATAAATTAGTATTGTATAAACATATAATAATGATAAAATTGAGGTGTAGTGGTCAGCTCGTTTACCTACCATGCAAGAGGTCTCGGGTTCGATTTCCGAGATGGTAGAAATGAAATATTTATTTTAAAATGTGTTCTACACTAGAATATTTCATAGTCCCTAGACTGGCATCTGAACCATAAGGCTGATCATCTTACCTTAATGTAGCAAAAACTATCAAGATATGGTGTGGCTGTTGTACAAATGCAGTGCCCTATGCACTTTTAGATGCAAAAAGGGAATGATGGTGATGATTAATAATTAAAGTATTAAACAGTTCGATTTAACTTCTCTCGAATGAATTATAATGCGATGTTCCTATGTATTTATGCTGCGAATGCCCAGTTGCATTCCACCGGCAACACCACTGACTAGTCCAACTCGTTAGCGTCCATGTTGTGAACCCCGGGCAGTGGGATCACCGGGCAGAGGATGAAAGGCGAGTTTCTGGCGCCTTCAAACCAGAACAAACTAGATAGGGAAGGTAACCCTGACAGAAAAATCCACCTGAGAAGGCAACGGGAAACCACTTTGGTCATCTTTCCCCAGGAATCACTATGGCGAGTACATCCAACAAGCAGTTGTCCTGGCCTCAGAGTAGCGCTGGACCAAAATGCTTTCACTGTAGTGATCGCAAACGTCGGGGAGCTGATAAGGCACCGCAAAAAGAAGAAGTGTTCGGACCAATTCTCAACCTAATCTATACCGCAACAATGTTTGAGTATGTCCACATGCATGCAGACTGGCTGGATTTCCTCCTTAGGGAGTTATTCATCCCTCTCTGTTGAAATAAATTCAAATATGAATAACTCCTTAGGGAGGAAATCCAGCCAGTCTGCAAGCATTTGGATATACTCAAACATTGTTGAATTAACTACCTGGTAAAACAAGAAGTATAAAAACTGGAAAATTGTTTTCAAGCGTTGCCTAGTAGGTGGTTTGGTTCAGCCGGATGAATCTCACCCACGTGATAAAGGTTTCAGCTCTTTTACTTCACAAAAGTCAACATTGAAAGCATCCACCACATACCCGAATCCGTTTTAAAGACTAAATGTCTTTCTTCGGATTCACTCATACAAGCAAGCATTGTTTTTTTCATTACAAATTGATTATATTTCATCCTTTACTAACCAAACTCAGTAAGGAAAAGCGCGAACAAATATTTACATTTACAACTTTCAATGTCCCTTTCACTGTCGCTCTAAAACCACCCCTCATCCTCTAGAAGGTAGATCCTTCACCTGAAAATGTTAACAGCTCCCCAGGGAGTTGAATTCAGTCCCTGTCTACCTAAAAATTTTGGACAAACTCAAAATATTTTTGATAAATCCACCTGGTCCATGAAGAAGTATAGAAATTTAGAAAAAATACTTTTAGGCGCTGCCTAGTACGTGGAAGAAATAATTCAACTAGATAAATCTCACCCGCAGAAATAAAGGTTTTTGCTCTTTAACATAACAAAAGTCAACGGATGGAAGAGTTGAGGAAATGTGAATGTTCAAACATGGGCAGAATGGTGAATGTTACACACTGTGTAAAGTGGCCACTTAAACCAGCCAACGACACGTCGTAAGCCCTGTAAATGCCTAGACTTCCATATTCCCTTCTCAAAAATGTTTTTACTCTCTGTTGAAATAAAGTTAAATAATATACCTATACGTCATTTTGGAAATCTGATAAACCATCAGTATTGAAAAGTAATTTAAAAATTTGGTTGACGGACATTGGAAGTAAGGAATCGGAGAATTTATTGAGGATAGTAATCTAAATATTATGCTATCCCATTGAATCACATAAAAATTTATTGTATTTTTGCATGTGCATATATATTGTGTATGTATGTGTGTATATATATGTATATGTATGTATATGTGTGTATATATGTATGTATGTGTATATGTATGTGTATATGTATGTATGAAGTATGTATGCTTTATATTTATATATTTAATTGTATTTTTACATTTAATGTAAACTGTATTTTTTTTTCTTTTCTTCTCTTTTGGGCTGTAACTGTTTTTTTATTTCTTTAATATTGCTTTTATTTATAGGAAACATATTCGAAAACCATATTTGCCGCAACAAATCGGTTTCTTAGAACAGGCATTTGCCCATATAGGAACCGATTGCAACATTAGGCGTATTAATATTTCTGGCTTGCCGACCCTTCATATACTGAGCCTACTCCTAGTACAAGCAGAATTCGCCAGAGTGTTTTTTGTGCCATTTTTGTAACATTGTATGTATAAACTAATAAATAAATAAATAAAATATACCTAGCTACCCTTCCTTTCCATTTCCTAGCGCACTCCATGTAACAATAATTCTACGTGTGAGTGCTGAAATAAAAATCAAATAATCAGTACTAATCTAACATCAAACGAGTGAAGTGCTTAACTAATCTTCCTTAAGCGAGCTGTGCGTGCGTCTTTTTAGACCGCCAGCTCCATACAAGCTGTGCGAGCGTCTCGCGACCGCCAGCTTCACCAGAGTTCCAGCACACGTCATGCCTTATCATCAGCAGGTTAGTGGAGTTGCGCAACCTTCCTTCCCCAACAATACAATTCACTTACTAAAATTTCCTCTTCCTAGGACGAGGTATTCTTTACACCTCGTCCACTCCTCCACAAGAAGTATGTAACATATATTAGTTATATTTAACTTTAGTAAATTTTTATGCGACGTATAGTACTTCTCTCTGGCGAAATGCGACATTTATATCCGCCTCGTGGACTAGTGGTTAGTGCGTTTACCACATCACTCGATAGAGATACAATGCATGTTCCTAATTAATGCAGTGACCCATGCACTATCAGGTACGATTTAAGGTCTGATGATAATGGTTACAGAATGCACTTAAAAAGATAACTCAATCCGACATGCATTAGTTCTGCACGCCGAAGGTAAAATTGCCGTTTAGGAAAGGTTTACTAACGCCAATATGCTCACGTTTCAATTTTACATTTTTAAAAAATAGTTTATGTATTTATTTTGATTGTTTTTCAAATAAACGATGCATATTTTCTAATATCACAATACCGTAATAGCATAGAATTGAGAATAGTCCAGAAGGAGCATAGAATCATATTTGAATACATCGGACTGTGTCTAATAATCCCCCCACGATTGGCCTACTTTCGCCGCGCGCATTCGTGATGTCGCTGCGTAATGTTGCTTGATGGGAAGAAAAATAATCATAACACAAATGTAAGGTAAAAAAAAAGCAATCTGTTAATTTCTCTAAAATTTTATTGTGCACGCGGAAACACTGATTGACACAACAGAGTAGATAAGTAAAGGGGCATTAATTAAAAGTAATTTAATTTATGAACTTTGAACTTAAAATAAAAAAACAAATTTTATTTTACATAAAACGGATATTTTTATATCATGTTAAATAATATTTGATGTTTTGAAGATACTGTCGTTCAAATGTCTCCCACGGCGTTGTTTAATCCGAGGTCTAATTTTCATTAGATGAGCAAAGTAGGGTAATTTACTGCCCTGGCAACACTAACGAAATTTCCATTTTGTTTCTTCGACAATCTGACAGATGGAAAAATAATTCAATTTTAAAGTAATGCATTTGTTACATACACATTCGTTTGCTAATTACACATGAAATGTGATTGCATCCTATTTCATTAAGATCCTAGCAGTATTTCTACACTTTAAAAGGACACAACACGGCATAGTTGAATTCAAATCAAGAGCGTACTAAGCGACTTAAAAAAAAACTAATGTGAAAAGGAAAAGTTTCTAAGCGTAAAAATACACGTAAAAAGAAGGTCCTTCATAAACACAGGAATTTACCAGCTAGTCAGGACCTGAAACAAAGAACCTCTGTACATTTAAAAACTGTGAAATAAATAAATAAAAAAACTGTTTAACGCGTTTGATAGCGAATATGAATTAAAAATATTACCATATACTCGTATGTATGTGTACATAAAGTAGTTAAATACACATGTTTTTTAATTAACATTGACCCTCTACAAAATGGTGGTAAGAAAAAAAAATAATTTAGACATTGGCCCGTGTAGATCTTAGCCACATAAATAATGAAAACAAAAATGATTCGTAGCTGCGTATTTGAAATGGAAAAGGGTGCAAAAATGACCAATTTTGCATTCAAGTAGGTATACATTACACGACCCTTTGCGTCGAGTATCTAGGAACCCATTATATACGAGACTATGGCAATAAAATGATTCAATTTAACATGTGAAGTGCGCGGAGTGCATTTTGGCTAATTTGCGCTTATTTCACTCGATTTTGTTCCAAATTGATTGAAAGCGGGGGTCGCGTCGGTTAATAGACTGTGGACTGTGGCCATACCATAGGTCGTAGGGCATGGAGGTAGTGCATTAGATGAAAAGTGTGGAAATTCAAAACATTTAAGCGATATTTCGTCAAAAGATATTGAACCACGGCGACGGGGGCGGAATCAATATCAGGGTTTTTAGAGTAAAAATTCTCACAACGAAAAAACTTGAAAAACATTATTTAAATGCTGTAAAAATCACTCTGACTTTTCCTATTTTGACTACGTACACTGTCGTCATAATCAAAAGGGCAGTTCTTGACAAAAATCACGAAATAAATGAAATGTAAGGTAATGTTTTACAAAAATTCCGAAACATTTGATGTATAACAATGAGTAGCACGAAAAATTTTTCATTATGAAAGTTGACCTAATATTTTTAAGTATTAAGTTTTTTAGGTAATAACACGATGTCCAGATATTCATAAACAAAAATTCAGCGCAGATATAGTACACTCACGTTTTATTCTTTGTAAATAATCGACATATTGTGTTTTTATTTATGATAATTTACAATTTGTTTTAAATTTGCATAAAGGTGATAGTAAAAGGTGTTAAATCTCAAAATACGACTTTTGCGAATAACTGCTCTATGCTTATGACGACAGTACATTTAAATAATACCGACTGTAAACTATTTTTTTTTGCCTAAAACTGTTATGATTTTTCAAATACATTATCTGTCGACCTATTTTATTAATGAAGTATTTTATATTTACTAATGTACATATACATGTACGTATACATCTATAAAGCATAATGTTATTCGATACCTTGATTTATTATTTTTGTTTATTAGATAAGTACCTACATACTAATTTGCTATACCATAAAACGCTTCAATTTCATTTCATACCTTTCACGTATACAGATAATAACAATAGCTTTATGTGAAACAAATAAATAAAATAAAATAATACAAACAATTAAAAGAAATAAAGAAAATACATAGAATAAATATAGTAAATAAAATAAATGAAATAAATGAGACAAACAAAATAAATATAAGAAATAAAATAAACAAAAAAATGTTAAAATAAAAGTAACCGATACGGTATACTCAACCAAGATTGAAAAATAATTTTAAAATAAATATAACCGATACAGTATACTTGACCAGGATTGAACAATAATTTTACAATAAAAGTAACCGATACGGTATACTTGACCAGGATTGAAAAATAATTTTACAATAAATTTTTAAATAAATGTAATCGATACGGCATACCTGACCAAGATTGAATTTAAAAAAAAATAAATAAAAGTAAACGTTACAGATAATAACAATACCTTCATGTGAAACAAATAAATAAAATAAAATAATACAAACAATTAAAAGAAATAAAGAAAATACATAGAATAAATATAGTAAATAAAATAAATGAAATAAATGAGACAAACAAAATAAGTAAAATAAATATAAGAAATAAAATAAACAAAAAAATGTTAAAATAAAAGTAACCGATACGGTATACTCAACCAAGATTGAAAAATAATTTTAAAATAAATATAACCGATACAGTATACTTGACTAGGATTGAACAATAATTTTACAATAAAAGTAAACGATACGGTATACTTGACCAGGATTAAAAAATAATTTAAAAAAGAAAAGTAACCGATACGGTGTACCTGACCAAGATTGAAATTTAAAAAAAATAAATAAAAGTAAACGATACGGTATGCTTGACCAGGATTAAAAAATAATTTAAAAATAAAAGTAACCGATACGGTATACTTGACCAGGATTAAAAAATAATTTTAAAATAAAAGTAACCGATACGGTGTACCTGACCAAGATTGAAATTTAAAAAAAAAAATAAAAGTAAACGATACGGTATACTTGACCAGGATTAAAAAATTATTTGAAAATAAAAGTAACCGATACGGTATACCTGACCAAGATTGAAATTTAAAAAAATAAATAAAAGTAAACGATACGGTATACTTGACCAGGATTGAAAAATTATTTGAAAATAAATGTAACCGATACGGTATACCTGACCAAGATTGAATTAAAAAAAAAAAAAAAGTAAACGATACGGTATACTTGACCAGGATTGAAAAATTATTTGAAAATAAATGTAACCGATACGGTATACCTGACCAAGATTGAATTAAAAAAAAAAAATAAAAGTAAACGATACAGTATACTTGACCAAGATTAAAAAATAATTTTAAAATAAAAGTAACCGATACAGTATAACTGACCAGGATTGAAAAATAATTTGAAAATAAATGTAACCGATACGGTATACCTGACCAGGGCCTCGATTATGATGGGAAGATAAAGACGTCATATCTTCACCTTGACGGTATAGTTTAAGGAAAATTCCTTCTAGCGATTATAAAGATATACTACCGATCCCCCACCTTCAAGTTTTGGGTAAGTACATCGATATGAAACAAGGAGAAGCGTACGTCACGGTACACATATCTACGCTCTAAAATGACATAGCTTCAGTATGACGTCATAGTTTTTAGTTGAAGATAAAAGTCTCCCGACCGACCATAAAGGTACACTACCGATACTCCCACCATCAAGTTTTGATGTAAGTACATCGGTTTACACTGACGGGTCTAAGATCCCTCGATACGTTTATTTACGCATTGAAAGTGTCAGAAATTTTGGTCCACCGAGCAGTTTTCCCTTTAATTATGGTGGCACTTTTTTTCTTAAAAGCGTATTAAAAATATGAGAGAGAAATAAGTAAATTTTAAAGTCGAATTAAATTCCGACATAACTGTCAATTTAATAAAACAAACGCCCAATATCTAGGCGTAAAAAGTTGCCACTATAAAACATAAATGTACATATGTTTTTATATTTTTTCCTTTCTTTTACTATCTTTTTACTCCGAGTGTATGTATTAAGACGTTAAAGGAGCCGGCTTTGTAGTCGATCGGTAGATACATACAAACGATCGTTAAGCGTACCATCTAGGTGATCTCCAAAAGTCATATAAAATGCATGTTTAAGCGAGCATTTTTTACTTAAATTGGGATTTATTGGAGTTTATAATCGATTTGAAGTGAGCACTTTTTATTACAGAAGCCTTTTTAAAATATAAATTAGAACAATTTAAAATGTTAATGACGAAAAGAACGCGGACTAATTGTTTGCGGTCATTTCGTTGGCTTATTTCGATCTTGTGATGTCAATATGACAAGTAGATAGAACATACCGAGGTAAGATACAGATAGTACAGAAGTTAAGTATATCGTCTCGATATATACAGATGAAGATAGCGATCATAATCGAGGCACAAGAATGAAATTAAAAAAAAAAAAGTAACAATATTACCAGTACCAAAAAAGGCAGGTATGAAGGTCATAAAAACGTTAAAAATATATTGTTAAATTAAATATTACAACGATAATTATCTTCTTTTAAATAAAAAAGAGAATACAATTCTATAAAAAAAGGTTTCAACTAAAATGTTTCAATAAATATATTTTTTTTAAAGTATTACTGAAGGCATAATTTTACGTAGAAATAAAGGAAAATGTCACAAAAATGTATGTGCTTTAAAATACTTGTATTTCTTTTCAAAAACAAAAAAATTAAATTTGGCTTCAGCGACTTTCATGTTCAATTTATTATCTTCAAATTATTTTAACACATTTTAGTTCAATACTTAGTCTTTATTGAGATCCTATATACCTTAGTTTAGTTTAAATTTAAAATGGCGTAATCTGCCAGTCTAAAAGTAATTATATTTTAGTTACATAAAACTTTTAAGCATACTTTTTAACAGAAATACCTTTAAAAATTATTGTTTTTATCTAATTAATGTTTTTTTTTATTTTTATTACTGCGCGATTAAAAAACATTCGTTTTAAAATGACAAAATTGTATGATTTTCTCATTTTGCGTGCGTTTTACCAGACTACAGCCTGAAAGGTCGCGCTGAGATTAAAAAAGCCTCCAACGGGTTTGTCTCTTACTATAGCGTTGATATTTTGGTATTAGTGAATTTTTACATTTATTACAGGTACTACTACTGTCTGTTCAGTATTACTAGAATTTCCGAACAAACAAACCAGCCGCGTGATATCCGACAGAGAATGGCATATTTCACACGTATCGTTCAAATCCAAACGGCACAGTAAAATTAGGGTGGATTGGGATTTATTTAATTATTTTTTATTTATTTTAAATGTATTAGATGTATTATTTTTGTTTAATTTAATTGAGTACGTACTATTATTTGGCATATGATGTATTGCTCCTATTTCTTATATTTCTTACTTTAGTATTGAGTGAGTTTCTAGAATACATATCTCAATTATCATTTCAATTATGCTTTTATATATAGATTCTTTTTCTGTTGATTTAAATGATACTCTTATTTTGTTTTTTATTTAATACTACTATATTTTACAATTATTTTGTTGATTATAATGATACCACTATTTCGTATATTTGATTATGTGTGATTCTTAATTTGTATAATTTATATTTTAAAAATTATTTCTGATTATCTTTTTTGCATTGTATTCTTTGAAATTTGGTTATTTATTACATTTACCTTTTTTTCTAGATTGTTATTCTGTCATAATAATTTGATCTATTAATTTTCCTATGTATTTATATTGTTATTTATTGTGGCTTGACACAGGCATAGCCTAAAAAGCCTTAATAAGTTCATAAATTTTTGATTTTGTAATTTTGAATGAATAAATAAATAAAAATTACCCCCAGGTGGAGATTATTCGGCCTCGTAGTGTACCTACTGGTTATTGCGTTTATCAATAATATAATAAAACAGTAATTAGAAATCAATCTACCCTATGCGATATAACACTGTAGGCTCGAGGTTCGCACGTGTACAGCAATCCAGCCTCCGTGAATCAGGCGCGTGCGGTGACTTTTATCAGTAGGGATGCTGACAAAAAATAATCATGTTCTTATTTTTAGTAGTTATGATCGTAGATATACAAACCAACTTATATCATAAACTTTACACATCAATAATTTATGTTGTATATGTTTATTTATGGTTTTACAACATTTTGATTCGAATAAATTCTCAGCGTGGGATAACAAAATAATTTGTTTCTCTAAAAAGTATTCCTCAAATTTTAAGTCAAATTAAAGTCAGTATTGCATATAATCATTTTCGTAAAGCGCGCTTGAGGAATTATGTAATACGCTATATAAGTTATCAATTACAAAGTAAATAGTTGGTTGGGTTGGAATAGTTATAATTTGATTGATCAATATATTTTGTTATTGTATAATTTCTTTAAAATATATATGTATTTCAAGTAATTTATAATGTGTATAGTACGAGTATATTAATATTTCATACTCGATTTATTTATATTTTTTTTTTTAAGCACTCTTTATAACACATATATGTAAATGGCAGAAATGCCGTATATAAATATACAAATAAATAAAAAAATAATATTTAACGCTCAATTAATTGACGGAGCACAGGTGCGTCTAGAGGTGAAGCAGTGGGTGTTCTTATTTTCTTCTCCATGTGGACATCACCCTTCAACCTTCAAGAGGCCGTATCGTTGGCCAGCACTTTCGCCTCCTCAAACGTCAATTCTGCGTCCCTTAATTCCTCCGAATAAAGCTGAAAGATCACCATCGACGATCTTCCAGGACGATGCCCGTAGGTGTGAAAAGGAGATAAACATTAAAACACCTAAAACATGACCCGAGACAGTCGTTCTTAAATTTAGGCCAAATGTCAATAATACGCTTTTTCAAACTTTATGCTAAACGTTATTAGAGTCAAATTACAACAGGGATGGAGAATACCTTAAATAAGGGAATATGGAAGTCTAGGCATTTACACGGCTAATGACCTGCCATTGGCTGGTTTAAGTGGCCACTTTACACGCTATGTAACATTCACCATTTTGCCTTTGTTTGAACATCCAAATTTCTTAAATTCCTCCATCTATTGATTTTAATGATGTAAAAGAGCTGAAACCTTTATTGTTGCGAAGAAATTCATCTGACTGAATTATTTCACATACTAGGCAACGCCTGAAAACGATTTCCCAATTTTTAAACTTCTTCTTGGACCAGTTGGTTTTATTACAATATTTGAGTTGGTCCAAATGTTTGTAGATAAAAAACTGGACTTCACCCCCTCGGGAGTCATTAAGATTAACAACTGGTCCAAAAAGAAGATTAAAAATTGGAAAATTGTTTTCAGGCGTTGCCTAGTATGTGAAATAATTATTCAAGGAATTTGAGAAATTTGGATGTTTAAACAAAGGCAAAGTCTTTTGTCTGCAAACATTTGGACAAACTCAAATATTGTTATTAGAGGTTCGTAGGTTTTCACGGCCTTCAGAATACAGATAGTGTTTTTCTGGGTTATTATGCCGTGTTTGTGGGCTTTGTATTGCCGACGTTTCGGAGCACATTGCAGTGTCCATCTTCAGGGCTGAATGTATGAGTGTAGTTTTTAGTGTGTTTAATTGTGAGGAATTTGTACCGTGTCGCAGTCGGGCAATGTATGTGGTTAAGTGTGTGGAGTTTGCACCGTGGGCTTTGGAAGCACCGGGTACCATGAGGTTCGTAGTCGTATCCCATCATCCCTGTTTATGTTATTAGGATGCTTGTATATTTCTATGGCTTCCTTTATTAAACGGGCTTGATGATTTTTGGGCTTTCCAAGGACATTTGGCTCAAATGAGAAATTATGCCCTGTTTCTATGTAGTGCTCTGCAAGAGCTGATTTATCCGGGTAGCCCAACTTGCATGCACTCTTGTGCTCTTTTATTCTTGTCATTATGTTTCTGGCAGTCTGCCCTATGTAGACTGTTTCACAGCTTTTGCAATTTAATTTATATACTCCATCTGTTTCAAGTGGGTCCCGATCTTTTACTGATTTTAGTAAGTTTCTTACTTTTGAGGTCGTACCGAACACTGTCCTTATGTCCCGTTTCTTAATTTAACCACATACATTGCCCGACTGCGACACTGTACAAATTCCTCACAATTAAACACACTAAAAACTACACTCATACATTCAGCCCTGAAGATGGACACTGCAATGTGCTCCGAAACGCCGGCAATACAAAGCCCACAAACACGGCATAATAACCCAGAAAAACACTATCTGTATTGTTATTAGAGTCGTTTTTTCTTTGCATTATACAAATTGGATCCTCTTTTCTCTCTCGAGTCTCGTAGAAAAAATCTAAAATGTAATGAACCTAAAGCGCGTGCGCCAAAATTCGGACGATTGCTATGAGGACTAAACGCAACTCGACAAGCAGCATCCCGCGTATACAACGAATACTATCTAAGGACAAGATACCTAGATATTCGGTACATCCGTTGATATAAGAAATACGAATACGTACTTATCTAGGTATGTATAGGTACTGAAATATTTGTTGAATCGCGTGCACCCGAACGTTCTCAGTGAGAATTTTAGGAATACACACTTGTTGATGTTATTTCGTATTAATAATGTTATTTTTGTAAAATACATATTGTTTTCAAATTTTCAAGGGATGCGCCGAATCCACAGTATCTATGGACGGAACGCGCCTGCCGTAAATGTATTGTACTTGGGCAATATTTTGTAAGTTATTTTTTGCGACTCAACTGGCTCACCCCGGCTGACCCACGTTTTACGTATTTTTATTCAACTGATTACCTGAGATTAACGTAATCGTGACGTGAGCGGTTTGAATGGGATCAAAACTCGCTCTATTTATTTCCACCCTTAAAAAATAAACGTGATTATTTAACAATGTTTTCAGGACGTCTTTTTTTTATGTGACACAATACAAGTGTAGCATACTTGCACATTGCGTCTTTTGTGTTAAGTATTATTTGAAAGTCTTTTAAAAAACTACTCTAGACGAATATAAAATGATTTATTTTAGGAATACGTATTTTTTATTATTATTATTTATTTATTTATTTTTTAGTAAAAATAAATATTTGCGTTTTTATGATTAACTCAAATATTTAATTTTGAGGGCTATTTTCATTTCCATTGAGGGGTAGATATGGGTTTGAACTACAGACCTTTGATCTGTAAACCCGAGACACTAGCCACAAAACCATAGCCCGATTAAATTATATATAAAATGTTAAGATAAGTTGTGTTCATTTTTATCCAAATAAAGAGAACAAGAGAAGACAACAACAAAAAAATACAGCAATATTTTGAGTTTGTCCAAATTTTTGTTGATAAGGACTGGATTCAACTCCCTGGGGAGCTGTTTATATTAAAATATTACAACAGAGATGAAGAACATTTTAGAGATGGTAATATATAAGTGTAGGCATCTACAGGGCTTATGACCTATTATTGGCTGGTTGAAGTCGCCTCTTTACACACTGTGTAACATTCGCCATTCTGCCCATATTTCAACATCTATATTCCTTCACTTCTTTCATCTGTTGATGTTTGTGAAGTTAAAGAGCAAAAACCTTTATTTATGCGGGTGAGATTCATTTAGTTGAATTATTTCTCCTACATACTAGGCAACGCCTAAAAATATATATTTTTTAATTTCTATACTTCTTCATGGACCAGGTGGATTTATCAACAATATTTTGAAATCGTCCAAATTTTTTGTAGACAGGGACTGCATTCAACTCCCTGGGGAGCAGTTTATAACAGAGATAAAAAACATTTTAGAGAAGGTAATATAGAAGGCTAGGCATCTACAGGGCTTATGAACTGTCATTAGCTTAAATATAAAAAAAAGAAGATAAACATTAAATTTTTGCTAACATGAGTCTCTAGTTTCTGATTGATTCAAATAGTTGTGTTTTGTTTTACTGGCATGGTGGTTTATATCAACAATATTTCGAGTTTTTATTTTTTTAAATATATTTTTTTAATTAGTCAACAATGTATTCTCTTTCATTATTAAAAAAATCGATTTAGTCAATAATTTATAGCATCTTCATCGTACACTGCGCAATAATTGCCATCAGCTTCGGCAGCTTTATTTCCTTGATTGCACGCGAACAGAACTCAGTGTCGAAAATGCTCTCATTCGTCTACTTGACATTCCATTTGGATGGAGGATTGTAATAAAATAAAATAAAATATCTAACGTAAAAGCAAATAAACTTTCTTGTAGAGCAGGGAATTATCGAACCTTTACCATTTTGTTTTACTTTTACTGCTCATTTTTAAATTTGGAAAAAAACGGTTATGTAACATGTAATATAAGAAAAAAAGGTGCAGTGCGTTCGAATGTTGCGATTATCGCATTTCTATCAAGAAGAGGCCGCGTTATAGTAATGGGCGATTTTAATGCTGGAGCAGGAACAGACCTATCATTTGGCCCATTGGTGATGGGAAGGCATGGCCTCGGGCAAGTCAATGGCAGTGGTAGAAGGCTGATAGAGTTTGCAGCGACCTTTTAATTGGTGAAACCCTATTTCCCCATAAATCAATCCATAAATATACTTGGACTTTTCTCGATGGAAGAACAAATCAGCTTGTTTCTTCCGCGAACGATATTCTCGGCCCAAAACTGGAGAAGAGCCGTTTGGATTTTAGATTATACTGGGGAAAATAGAGGAACGCGCTTAACTCAAAGCACTGAGAGATAGTAAAGAGGATTCTAACAAAGTGAACACCCGTAAATGACCATGATTGTCGGCAGCATACTAATGTGTTAAAATAAAATAGGAAATCATTCGTAAGTTAAGTAAACCTTGAGAAAGAAGCTTGTTTAGCTTTGAAACCGATCGGTGGAAAAAAAAAATGGTTATAAATAAAGTGTTTTATTTATTTTTTTACATTTTATTGTATTGAAAACAACACTTCTACATACATTCTTATCGTAAACAGCAGATATATTGAATAAACTCAGAACCAATAACAGGTTTCCACAAATTGTACAAAATAAGCAAAGAAAATATAATACACGTGTAGTTTATACATATAAAAATGTGATTTTCATATATTTTTTTTTAATTATGAAAAGGTACATCTTTTTAAAAAAAAAAACGGTATTATAAATGGGGCGGGATCAGGACAGGGATGCATAAAGAGAGGATAGGGAGGAGAAGGGAGATGAACATATTTATTACTAAAGTGTCTATCAAGTTATATAATGCATTTTAAGTGTCAATTTCAAATCAGACAGAGTGATATTTGTGTAGTCTATGTATGTCTTTAAATTTGGTATTTTACACTGAAAAAGTCTTACGAAAAAATACATTTTTTACAGACGATGTTTTACTTATTGGTACATAAAACAGGTGGTACCATCTACAAATCCTGGCTGAAATACGTGTATTAAATTAAGTAATTACCCAGAGAAAAGTACATAAAATTATCAAGATGATATTACCAACTTTAGCACAGATCCTAACATGACCCAATCGATTCCTCACAAAACTTCCTTTTACAACAACAACAACGACAACAAACCATCCCGCCATTTTCCCGTGGGGGTGGCAGAGAGGATAGAACGCCATATTACTCTACATTTGCATACAGTCCTCGTTTCCTCTACATTTATACATCTTCTCATGCACGCACGCCGATTATTCCTACTTTGACATGTCCATCTTCAAATATTTGACGGACTTGATCGTACCATGTCTTTCTCGGTTTTCCTCGTTTTCTGCATCCTTTTAGCCGTTGTTTCGCTGTCCATTCGCTCTACATGTCCAAACCAGCGCAGCACCTCTTTCTTGATTCTGTCGATAATGTATATCTTAGCCTTACACAGTTCACGGATCTCGACATCTGTGCACCTATGATACATCGTTTTACCACGCATTCGTCTGAAGGATAGCATTTCGACAGCATTTAGCACTTTTAAAGAAATCCCATTCGTCCTAACGCCATTAATTCCTAAGAAAACTTTGACCATCTTATTAGCAACAGTACAATCATGTGCAACAACCTTATCGTCCTAACGCCATCTGTCATTGACAACCTTTAACACATTGAAGCAAACTAACCGGGTCTCGGAAAACAGGCAGCGTGCAGTCTTCTAATATTTAGTTTGGTAAGTTTCCACCTTTATTCGATGAACTTCACTGTGTAGGAAATATGGAAGAGATGATCTTGATAAAACGCCATTGATCGAATAACGAATGTTGCACAGTACCTATTACCTGTCATTGGCTGGTCTGAGTTATCATTTAAACCAGGGAATGACAGATAATATGCCCTGCAAATAGCGAGAATTCCATGTTCGCTACTTAAATTTTTAAAATCTGTTGGTATCAATCTTGAGAGGGCGAAATCTGGTACGTGTCTCCAAACATTGTTAATATGTGTCCACATATAAAGTTATGATTATGTGTCCACACTTAACATGTTTTTAATATACACTTTTCTTTTAAATCACCAATATAATTTTGCTCAGTAAGAATGTAAACATTACCTCCATTTTGAAGCCTGTTTGGCTCGCCTGGACTTCCCAAGCATTTAGAAAACCAGCTTGTGACAAGCGTGTAGAGTAGAAAAAAATAAATTTCCATCCTCCTTGCGAAAAAGTAGCGAGATTGTCTTACTCGAAAATGGTTTTTCTGGATATTTATGACTTCTAATACACGTTTTTTATAGCTTCGAAATTGATAGTAAAAAATCAAGTTCAAATCTAGAAAAAAACGAGACATTAAGTCTTAAGATAATATACAACATTATTTTGAATCTTAAGATTTTATTTTGGGCTTGACAGTCATGTACTTTTAGCAGTGTTCCATATTCTAATTACACTTATCATCGTAATTTATAAAATATGCTTTTTCATTATTTTGATCCTTGGAATTTTTCTATATTTATTGGCATTTCCTCTTCATTTTGATGATCTATGGATGCAAAATTCCATATGTCATAAATTGTAAATAAGTTTTTCTGTATTTACAAAAATGACACCCAGAACTTCACGCCCTATTAATATTCCAAACGTTTGAAAATATTATGTGTAGTTTAAACATCACTGAAGGAAAATTCGGGTGGATCACTCACTCTTCTCTGCTTCGTTCTTTTTTGAATAAAATACAATCAGTAATATTATAGAAAAATGTTGTTGAGAATGATGTTATAGTACTTTGGGAAATTTTAAAATACGTAATCTGATTTAAAATAAACGCATCGGCCATAAATACCTTTTTCCATCTACCTCAAATAATACTGAAATATATTTATTTATTAACACGATGGCTTTAAGAGGCCTAGGTCGTTACAACCAAATTCTCAATGGAAACGGAAGGACCCTTGATATTATACAATGCAATAGAGATCTAAATGAATTGCGTTCAGATTTTTTTTTTAGATCGGAGGATAATCATCACCTCACAATTAGTGGTCAACTAGAATCAATGGCATGCCTTTCTCAAATATATATTGGCCTACTCAATTATCCTCTACATTAAATGTAGTTGAGGCTTTAACTTGTTTTTATAATATATTTTACTAAGCAATCGAAAACTTTGTGTACCAAAAACTAAAAGTAAAAAAAAAACAAAATGGTACATTCCTTCTCTTAAAAAGGTAATTAAAAAAAATAGTAATATGTTACCCTTTCTCCTAAATTGAAAATAAAACTCAATAGACGCCATTAATACTGACTATGCAAACGCCTTTGATAGAGTAAATCATTTTATCTTTCTATTAAAGATTGAACATCTCGGTATTCACGGAGATTTTTTGCGATGGTTTTCTTATTATCTAACAAATTGCTGTCAATCTGTTGCGATTGGTGACTTCTGTTCGAACTTTGCTTTTAAATCGTCTGGAGTACCCCAAGGTTCACGCCTCGGGCTACTCCTTTTCAAAGCCTATATTTATGATATCGGCGAATGTTTCAAGTTCGTGCAGTTTAGTATTTTGCCGATAGTATAAAAGTAGTGATCAAGATAGCAGATCAAAAAGACCTTAATAGATTAGTTCCTATTGTATTAAAATCAGATTGTCAATGAACATTAAAATTTATTTTTATCGCGGTCGGTCATTATATTTAAAACTGTTTTCATAGACATTTAAATTATTAAAATGATGTTACATTTAGTCCACTAATTTTCATAAAATTCAAATCTTGCAACTCGTCGTATCATGCTGGATATTAGTTTTCTCTATAAAATTTTTAATAACCTAATTGATAGCCCACAGATTATCGGAAACATTTCATATCGAGTCCCTGCCTGTAGAATTCGTCATTCAGTACTCTTTGACATTTCGCATTCACAGACTTATTAGATAAAATACAGTACCCTTCAAAGAATACAGACAACCTAAAATAGCAGTTTTAGTGACATCGACAATGTAAATACTATAATCAGGGCCCCGATTACAATGGGAAGTTAACATTTATCTTCAATTTGACCTACAAAGTAAAATTAAGTTTTCTGTATGAAAACCAGAATATGCGTACAATTTTTTCTTCTGAACATGTTCAATTATAAGTTACCGACAAAGATACTTCAAATGTTCATGCAAATATACTCGTTTTTGTAAACAAATATCGGTTTTTCTTTATAGACAGTCGAAGATAACACCTTTAACTTCCAATTGTAATCGGGGCCCAGGTCTGTTAGACATTTTAAATTTATCTTCTGCTTAACTTTTACATATACTTACTACCTGTATTTAATGAATTGTTGGTTGTGAAATTTTAGTTATAAATATAAATTGATGTTCATGGAAACAGAGGGAGAGGAGGAGAGAATAGGGACGGCACTATACCAAGTCATTAATGTATTTTTATTTAATTTTTAGTATTGTTTAATTTTTCGCCTTCTTCTTTTATATCCAAAATAGATGTAAATGTAAAATCTGTCATTGGTCTTACTTTATTAAATTGTTTATTTATGTAGAAATGATGTCTGGGTGGGAACTTCCTACCCTAGTTAGAGATTGACAGAAGACACGAGGTTACTGTTTAATATGTATTTATTACATGGGGAATAAATAGTAATTTCATAGTTGCTGCATGTTGTCTTCTGTTGTCTTCTGTTGTCCAAGTGGATACTCCGTTGATGCTGAGTAGAGTGCAGCATTACCAAAGTGTCGTTTGAAGAAGATCTTCACAGCATTTAAGCATCCCACTAGATACCCCTGGTATCTCGGTAGCATCATCAGGCGTTTGATGTGTCGATTTATTGCATGTTGAATAAATATATGACACTTTGTTGTGGAATGCGAGCGTAGCGGCGATGATAGGTTAAAGAGACTGCACTTGAACTACATGTTGGAACGGAGTGACTGATTGAACTGGACAAACTGAACTTTACTGGACTGGGCGTTGACTGCGCTCTATGGTCTCTTTAAATGCCACGTTCCTTCGTTCTTCATATCTCCATAGTAGGGGCAATGCTAATGTACTGCATGACGTTGATTTCGTGTTGTGTAGAATCTAATGAATTGAATCCAATGTAAAACGCTGACTTGCTTCTTGAAGTCACGACGATGTTTCAGGTGAAATTATTTAGCGCGTGTGTGTCATCAATCATGGACTATAAACCCCATCTTGTATTTTATTGAAAAGCTGACTGATTTCTGTAATAAAAAAATAAATATATGCAGCTCAATTCTCATGTTCAAGGACTTCAGGTCTTTGGTCCAAATACCAAGTTTGGGGACTTCGCATAGCCTAAACATCGAATTTGGAAACTTAATACAGTCCAAAGACCGAGTTTGAAGACTTTGCGTAGAGCCCAAATATTAGGATATAATTTTTACATGATTTTTTTAGCCTTTGTGCAGCCTAAACATCAGTTTTGGAGACAGTGCAATCGAAACATAAAGTATTTTTAGACTTTTCCAGCTTAAATATAATGTTAGATTTTCTATATTCCTAACCTTAAAAGTAATTGCCCGAAACAAAATATTATCCCTCGCATTTACGAAATATTTAACAAGAATTTCATAAGTCAATAAGTATTTAACACTCCATCTAGGGTACAGAAAAAAATAACCAAATATGATTCAGAATTACAGAGAATAGACGTTTAGTTTTCTTTTGTTCTTTGGTACTCATAATTATTTTTAACATTTTCTTTACTTTAATGCAATTTTCCACTTCCACTTTGCTTTGTTCATCCTCTACCACTCTTTGTCACTTTCCTTATTTTTCCTTCCCGCTTCCTTTTTGTTTTGTCAGCATTTATTTGCTCTTCCTTTGTTATCCAGAATACTATTTTAATTACTTATTATTTTATTTTGGATATACGAGTATGTAGCACCAACTGTGTTACTTTTTCATTTGCAAATCGATTCATAATATGGTTTAATTTAAGTGAATTCATCTTATTGGATGAGTGCCATTTCGACAGTGGATTATGGAGTCAGGGCATTTACAGGGTTTATGACCTGTCATCGGCTGGTTTAAGTGATGGAACATTCACCGTTTATTTATTGATGATTGATTATATTCTTGAACTAACATGTTTCTTGTACGTTGACCGATTTATTGCCGTGTGACTTTTTAAACAATCTAAAATCTTTTTTTGGCCCGCGTAGAGTAATTAATGGCTAGAAGTTATTTTGAGTTCGATTCCCGGTGAGATCCAAGTAGTTTAAATATGAATTGCGGGTGTCTTGCACTTTAAAAACCAAACAAAAGACTAAAAGACAAAGAACTAGATTTGTAGTGACTACGGCACTATTGTTTAGCGTTTGGCCTCGTGACCACGATAAACAGAGCTTTCTAATACGCATGCGCAAGTTTATTATCGCGGTCCGCTTCCATCGTGATCAGTCAAGTTGCCGAAAGACTTTTAATCGACGTCGACAAACATCCGTGATTGAGCTACTGAACTCTATAACAGCTGCGAGGTGTGTTTTCTCTTGAAGGTGCTGATTGCTCCGTTTATTAATTATAACATAATATCTAAATCCATGTTGTCATAGGCGGGCAGGAACGATGATCAACCAACAAATCTTCTAACTGATAAAATAGGTTTTGGATTTTCAATTCATCCACTACCCACTTTAGCAATAAAGAAGACAGGCCAGTGTGAGGCGTGAAACTGTCGATATGATGAAGGTTGTTTATTGATTTTCTGGGATTCATTTTGAAAATACCAGCACGTTCAATGCAATAAGTAACAAGAGAAATGTCTGAAGAATCTCTATTAAAGAGGTTGAATATCACTGAGCTGGAGAGAACGCTAACAAAACCGACAATTTTCTCAACAAGACAAGTCTCGTAACAAACTTTTATAGAATTGTGAGCAGGGTTACCAGATGCGTTAGAAAAAAACCGGACAAGATTTTGATATTAATATAAGTGTATCAAAAGCATTATTTCTTTTCCACATTCAGTGCTGCGTAGGGCACTGCAATGATCCTTCAATTGAAGAAAATTTTAATAATTTAATTTGTAAAGGCAATATAATCATATGATTCACGCTTCTTCTGCAGGCATTATTACTAAAATGTTTTTCCCAGCGCTGGCAAATGCAGCTAACTTCCGTTGTCGTCACTAAACTGCTTTTAAGATGGCTCAAATCTTTACCGGACATGGAGCTATGAGAAGTTTTCATTTGATTTATTTATTTGTTTTATTTCAATGATTTATTTTTTAGTTACATTGAGAACATTACAGAGAATCCAATTCATTCTCAATACATTACAAAATATACACATCAGATTTATTAAAGAGAAAAAAAGTCATGTAAAATGGACCTACATATTACAATTTGAAAATTGCGTTCCTAAGAGGAATTCCACTGTCATAAAATATATCGATATCCGAGGCGATACGATTGAATAACACGATTGCTCTACCTACCGGCATTACCATTGGCAGGTTAGTTCTGCATCGTGTGTTGCTTTTGTTGAAGATAATTATCAGGGACAAATAGACCAAATTCATTCAGAATAGCGGAGTTATGTATGCGACCACCAATGAGTTGAAAAAAATTGAACACCCAAATGAATATCTCTTCTCCCCAAAAGTGATTGGTAGCGTATTTTATTTGACACTTTATATACATATACAATAAATATACATATAAGGGCGGGCATATTGCCTTAAGGCAATTTCTTCCTGCCTACCCAAACCGTTCAGTTTGAGAAAATTATAAATACATGGACATATTGAATCTTACAATTTTATACAAAAATTAAAAGCAAAGATTAACAAAAATAAATATATGTATAAAAAAAAAATTAGCGTAGCGTAAAAAATAGCGTAGCATTCCTAGTAAAAAGCCACGGGTAATATCCACACTCCCTGAGATACAGATAACGCAAAAAAAAATCTGCACCTTCTCTATCATCAAATAATATGTGGTTTCATTTGGCAACCAAATGATGGAACTAAATTCCAAGCGATTTCTTCCCAAGGATTTTTTATCTAATATACAACGTTTTATTTGAAAAAATCTTGGCATTTTTAAGAACAAATCCAAGCGTTACTGCATAATGATATTATAGATAGATTGAATGATAACTTAGCGTCAAACAGCACCCCGAGATCTCTGAACGTTGACGCTCGTTCGAGCTTTACTTCATCCATGATATAATGGAAATCAATTGTTTTGGACGCTCTTGTGTACGACATCACAAAACATTTAGAGACATTGAAGAACAGATTGTTTCGTTGACTCCATTGTTTAATATTTTGAATGTCGTACTGAAGTTTCAAACAGTTTAAAGGAGTTTGTATTTCACATAAAAATTCAAATCGTCGGTAAATAATTAGGAAAATTTTATTTCAGAGTTCCATGTAAACTAGGACACCCCGAAAATAGCGGAACACTTGTTTTACCCTTCGAACGAAAGATTTTGCAGAAACTGAGAAACAGAGCACGAATAATAAAAGACGCAATTGAAATACACAAACACCCAAATCACATAAAACAAAGCCAACGGGTTGTAATTAAACTCAACATGGTTCCCGGCACTACACACTATAAAAAATGACACAGAATGTGCCCTGCTACCGACTGCGACATGGTAAAAAATACTAGTACATAAAAATATATTATTTTTTACAAAACACACAGTTTTTCCTGAAGACAGTTCCTGCAATGGTAGTAGAATCATCGGAATGAATCCAGTTTACACGGGATTACCCAAAAAATATACACAATGATAATATACACAAATATAAAGTGGTTACATAATACAAAAAAATAAGAACTTAAAAAATTAAAAGAAAAAATATGTTATCGAGCTATCAACTATCATCAACCTCTCAGACTCTCCGCGACCAACTTCACCGAGGAAAGCAGCCAGTAACCTGTTTAACTGGAGGCTCTGGATAATTTTAAGCATTACATTGTATATTTTTTGTCCTATACAAGAGTGTTGTCTCTGTGCCAAAGAAGTTATAACCATTTGTCGAAAAATCGGCACAATCGTCAAAGAGATTCGTATGAAGCGAGAACGAGAGCAAAATAGGATTTTGATAGGGTTAGAATAAGATAATAGAGACGATACTAACTAAATAACAAAACAAAAAGATGACGTGTTAAGAGGATATATCTGGGAAAGACTTATTTGGTTTTCCTTGTTTTTTAAATCCATCATAATTCTAATTCTATACGTTCCCCGATATTGGATTTTTTTTTATCAGACCTTATGCCAGTTATTGTACAAAAATTTATTATTAAGACAGTCTTTTGTCCAGTTTACTAACATTTTCGCCAGCGTATATAAAACCAACACCGTTTTGCAACCGTTTTTGTTATATATAAAAACCTGGCTATTCGGTCGAAAACCGGACATTTGGCAACCCTAATTGTGAGTCAATGCAACCACCGCACTTCTAAAATTTTCCAAGGAATTGAACGTTAGAATGACCATTCTCAATAATGGTATATTACACAAATAATTCAATAAAGAAAGGGAAAATAAATTGTCCACTTCAGGACTCCAACCCGGATTTTTAATATTACCGATTGGGAAATTCAATTTCAGTTCGATTTTCAAATCATTTATTTAAAAAATAACATTAATTTAGCAAACTAAAATTTAAGGCGTACATATTAAAACATGAAAAAAAATACATATAAGAGATTTTTATCAAAGTAGTAGAAGAATCCTGTTCCGGAAAACCCCTTCAGATACATGGAATAGATCAACATCCAGAGCGATATTGTTCAGCATAGCTGTAGCCCTTTCAACAGGCATAACTATCGGCGGGTTGGTCCTGTATATCGGAATATGAAACAATCTATGCTGACGCTGTTTTAGGTAATTATCAGTAACATACAAACTAATGCTCATCATAATCTCAGGATTATTGACCATACCGCGCAACAATCGATAAAAATGAGTAGTCAAATACACATTCCTTCTAGTCTCTAAACTGTTGTAGCCAAGCATACCCTGGAGAAACCCGGTCGGGTAGAGCCAAGGATAATACCCGCACTCTCATGTAGAGGTATCTCAGAAACTTCTTTTGGATTTTCTCTATTATAAGAGAGTACTTCAGTTCGTGTGGCCCCGAAATCATCGAGCCATTCTTGAGTCTACTCCGCACCAAGAAGTTGTAAAGAGTTCTCAGTAAGCGGGTATTTTTGAAAACCCTGGCAGAACGCAGAACAAATCCTATCATCTTCAATGATTTACCACTGATTGACTCTATGTAATCATGAAATATCAGGGTGCTCGCAAATCTAACGCTCTGGTACACTTCTCTACCAGACACCACACATGAATTAATAACAGCTTTGCAAACTGAGTTTAAAAAAAAGTTTCAAATGTAAAATTTATTGCAAAAATCATCATAATCATCAAACTATAATTCGCAGCTGGTGGTGCGTATGGCGCTGCTTATTATTTATTTATTATTTATCGATAATCTGTTACAGGAAGGTTAAATGATCAGTCTTACGCTTCATTGTCAATTGTAGGACAGTAAAATATTACGGTGAAAAAAATAAATGCCGACCTTTCCAGGGAATTGAATTGGGACCTCAAGCATGCTAGGAAAATACCCCAACTTCAACCCTACGAGGCGGACTGATATTAAATTGATTTCCCTATTCCTGAGAGCAGCCACCGAGTCGAAAACACTCGTCCAGGATTCTGGTTCTATTTCACACACATAACCGTTTTCTTCATCCGCCGGAACACATAGAAGTGTTACGTAATTAAAAAAATTTCGAAGAAATTAACAAGATAAGCTAACACCTTGTTTTATAAAGTTTTGAAAATATTCAAGGAGATTTTATTTATTTACTGTAGTTCACAAACAATAAACATATGACATTGGTATAATAATCTTAACTCCCGACTTAACATGGAATTTTTTAACAAGTCGGGACATAAAAAATATAATTGTGCTCTATGATAAAAAAAAGAATCACAAATTGCTATTTTAGATATTGTTCATCAATTAAATGTAAACACAGCATGCACAAATAAAGAGAAAAAAATTATAATAGATTTAAAAAAATTAAATCTTTAAATTAAAAATTAAAATCTCTGAATAACTCAACAGTTCAGATTCGGATAGTAAAGTAAATGGAAAGCTAACCCATCAATCAGCAGAACTCACCGACTAGAACTTGTGACGTCTCGGGCGGAGAAATTTCAAAATTACAGAAGATTTAAACATCATACTGCTGATAAAACGATACATAACACAGTTGAGGTATTGAATATATATTATTTTTAATTAGATTAATAATACTTAAACTCATTAGAATTGCCATTATATCAACTCATTAGTTAACCTGAAACACTTCCTTCCACGATCCTAAAGAAAAAAATAATTTAATTTAATTAACTCTCATTTAATTTTGAATTCCCTATCCTTACCTCTGTTTTGTATATATTCATTGAATTTCTTAATAAAGATACCAGTCTCGAAGATATCGCAAAAGTGATGAAACCGGTCACTGGATATTCCAAATTTGTACCTTAAAGTATCACTCGTCTTTTATTTTCTATAATAAATTACAATGAACTTCCATCTAGAATTTTCACTTACAAACATAAATGTTTTAACATATCAGTATATTTAAGTAGTTTTTTTGCACAGTTTCAAGAAGCTTTGCGTTTGATTCAGTGCTCTAATTTTTATCGCGCTTAAGAAATCATTTTTTGCATCCAATTTCCCGTAGAGCCGAAGTTCCTCATTGCTCAAAATGCTTACAAGTGACTGGCGGTATGCAAAGTTGGTTTACAAAACATACAACCGCCAGAAATCGTCACGAACAACCGCTAACCAACGGTTCATAACGCTGACGGAAATTTGATAGATTGTTTATAAAACCGGACATAAACCAGCCAATGACAGGTTATAACCCCTGTGAATGTCTAGACTTTCATATTCTGCTCGAGAGTCTCGTTGATTAAAAATAATTCAAGTTATCCAGAGCAGGGCGATGAGAGTAGTATATTGAAGTGTGGTCAATAGTCAATATACAATAATGAAATTATTGCTAGAAAAACTAGAATTACTTCGTTGATGTAAAAAAATAGTTTGTTTACTAGACTAAGGGGAAGGAAGGGTATAATAGTACAGTGTCTAACGCCGTATACGAGATTTTGTAGGAAAAAAACTGCGCAATGTCCAAATTTCCCGACACAACTTGATCGACACGCACACACAATATAACATGATTACTAAGCCACTCAGTTGGAAGCAGCGTTTGATAGTGAGTGCATTTTTTTGTTTTGAGCTCCGCCAGTGTGAAATACGGACAAGAAAATAAACTGTAAATATTTTAACATATTATAACAGATATAAAGAACATTAAATAGAAGGTAATATAAAAGTCTAGGCATATACAGGGCTTACGACCTGTCAATAGCTGGTTTAAGTGGCCACTTAAAACACCTTAACATTCACCATTCTGCCCATATTTGAACATCTATATTCCTTCAATTCTTTCATCTGTTGATGTTTGTGAAGTTAAAGAGCTGAAACCTTTATTTATGTGGGTGAGATTCATCTACATGCATGGCAACACCTGAAAATCTTATTTTTTCAATTTCTATACATTTTCATGGACCAGGTGGATTTATTAACAATATTTTGAGTTTGTCCAAATTTTGCCCTTAAACCAGCCATTGGCAGGTCATTAGCCCTTTATATTACCTTATCTTAAATGTTCTTCATCTCTGTTGTAATATGTTAATATAAACAGCTCCTGAGGGAGTTGAATCCAGTTTTTGTCTACAAAAATTTGGACAAACTTAAAATATTGTTGGTAAATATTTTATTACTTATATTATTTTTAATTTCAATGCTACAGATTTATAAGGATTACTAGTTATATTAAGGATTCTAGTTATATTATAAGGAAATACCATTAAAAAGAAGAGAACAAAAAAATAATAATTTCATTTAAATGTAACAATATTTTGAGTTTGTCCAAATTTTTGTAGACAAGGACTGGATTCAACTCCCTGGAGAGCTGTTTATATCAACATATTACAATAGAGATGAAGAACATTTAAGATTGACAGGTCATAAGCCCTGTAGATGTCTAAACTTCTATATTACATTCTCTTAAATGTTCTTCATCTCTGTTGTAATATGTTGATTTAAATGTAAGTTTAAAAACATGTGCGTAGCAGATAAGTTAGCTCTCAAAAATTAATCGTATTCGTTTGAAGAAGTTTTTTTGTAAGTTTTCAAAAATAATGCTTTAATGTGTGTATGTTTATGTAATAACATTTCATTTTTATTTTTGCTATTATTGAATTACGAGTATGTACGTACTTCCGCTATCCATTATGTTGTATTCCAACTCAACAAAGGGCTCTTGGCCTCATAGAGTTTGGGATACGTTATTATAGTATTTTTTTGTAATATATGTGTATTTGTATGAATAAATAAATAAAATAAATGATTTTTTTAACGAATATCATTGTATTGAAGGGGTTTTTTTTGTTTAATCATTGGAAGTACTTTAATTAAGTAATTTAGCATTGACTTTACCATTGTGTACCTGGTTTTTTTACGGAATTATTCTTGGAACTTTTTTTTGTAATATGGTAAATTTGTTTGAAACGTTTTGATCTCTGCAATATTTTTCGTAATAGCTTTCATGTGGACATATATATTGTTTAGAAATGTTAAATATTAGTATATATTTTAATTATAATATAATATAAGTTATTATAAGAACATTCATGGATTACGTTTGTACTATTTTAAGACCAAAAAAAAAAACAGATATCCTTTTAATGTGTGATTTGAAAAAAAAACATTTTCCTAAAATTTTAGTGCAATTTTTTATTTTGCTAGAGACAATCAAGTAATACTGTACATAATGTAATGTTTATTATAAAATTTCGAATGAAATGTTTACATCTTAGTTAAATAAAAAGAATGCTAATAGTGTTTTTTATTATTTATTTATTTATTTATTTATTTATTAATGAAATCATACAGTCTTTATATAAAAAACAAGGTACAAAAGAACAATTTTAAAAAGTAAGACCAATTACAGATTTCACACTAATGAATGCAGGAGGAGAGAGGAAAAATAATTTAATTCTAAAAAAGTAAAAATAAAAATATTCCATAAAAAGTTCATATAAAGGAGAAGACATTGTAAAGCTACTCTACTTTCCTCCCTCTCTCTCTGCTTCCATGAACATTTCAATTTAATTGTAAAAAAAAAATCACAAGTAACAATAAATTATTCGATGCAGGTAGTAGATGTAGGTAAGTATAAATTAAGAGTTGAAATCAAATTATTAAAATTAAAAGTAAAAGTTAAAATTAAAATGAAAAGTTTAAATTAAAATTAAGTTAAAAGTTTAAATTGAAAGTTAAAATTAAGAATTAAAATTAAAAAGTTAAAATTGAAAGACAAAATTAAGAATCAAATCAAAAGTTAAAAGTCAAGCAGGAGATAAATTTAAAATGTCTTTAACTGATCTGATAAAAATATGGTATTTACAATGTAGTATTTAATAGACAATCTGTTTTTAATGCAATATGTGTTAATAGACTTTTTAATGTTAATAGACAATCTGTTTTTAATGCAATATGTGTTTAATCTATTAAGGTCTTCTTGAAGATTTATACTGTCTTGATCATTATTAATAGGTAAATATACTTTCATATCATCGGCAAAAAGACTGAATTGTGCGAATTTGAAACATTGACTGATATCATAAATATAGACATTGAAAATTTATTCATTATTAACGATAAAAGTGGTTTCTTCACACGATGAAGTGCGCTTCAAGTCAAACTCATATAAGCCAAATATCTGATTTATGGGGCTTCTCAAATGACCGATTTAATTTCTACTGAGTTCTAGGAGGGCCTGTAATTAATAAAGGGTGGTCAGCTGCTAAATTTCGTGCATCCGAGTATAGTTTGAGCTATTCTGAATTTGTAAATACGTGTAAATATCAACTAAATTAAAGTTTTTATACATATTATTATTTGGGTACTGATAAGAATGGATTGAGGGGGTGACAGTGAATTTTTCAATTTTCAGGGAATATTGATAGAAGGGTTGAAAAAATTTCAAATTCAATATTATTTATTCAAGTTTTGTCAGAACGTATTTTTTTGGATTTCTATTTATTTTTTTATTTTAAAGACACATACAGTCCACAGTGAACAAATGACAATAAATAATGTAATGTTGAAAGACAGACCAGCGATGTTTCTTAAAAATAATCGTACATTCTTAAATGTGCGCGTGCGTAAATAAATGTGTACGAGGGTACATTTGTGTGTATTTGTATGGGAGAAAGTGTCCGAAAGTGTGTAGGCGTGCGCATCATTAAAAAGCAAGTGGGAGTGTATCTCAGCCAGATGGAATAAGTCGTAAAGAGGCATGTTAAATATATTAATAAATAAAATAAAAAATATATAATTTGAACAAGAACGATACCGAATAGAGTGTTGTCCATAGTTAGTGTTATAAACTGGCTGGCAGAATAAATATTGATTTCGTGTCACGCGAAAGAGGATATTAAAATAAATATTGTAGAGTAGGTTTAAAGAGTATAGTTAATTATTTGACAATTTATATAAACAGCATAATTCAGATATAGTGCGTCTATTTTTAAGAGTAAAAAATCTATTTTGTTTAGTAGATTGGCTATAAGTGCCAAGTGTTTTATTGTTTTAAAATTTAGGTATTTAAAAAAAAAATTGGCGAATTTTTTCAATCCTTTTTATATATAATTATGATGATGATACAAACCCCAAATTACTTCGTATAACAGTGTAGTATAGAGTCTTCTATCTAAAAAGTTTTTTTAAAGGGTTTGGAAATTCTTAAAATAAAGCTAAGTATTTGGTAAGTTTTTTAAACAATAACATTTATATGAGACCCAAACAGAAATCCACAATCAAGAATAACTCTCAAGTCTCTAATCTCGCTGCACCGTGATTTAGAACTATCTTTGACCGTGTAATAATATTTTTTTTTACCTTAAGTAAATATCATTGAATAACATTAAAATATATTAATGTATGTTTTGTAATTTAATTCAATTCAATTCAATTCATTTATTTTTAATATAACATATACATTACAAAAATATATTTAATACGTACATATTATAAAAAAGAAAAAAAAATACACGAAAGAGACTCATGTCAAAGTAGTAGAAGCATCCTGCCCCGGAAAACCCCTTCGGATACATAGAACAGATCAATATCCAGAGCGATGTTGTTCAGAATAGCGGTAGCCCTTCCAACAGTCATAACCATAGGCAGGTTGGTACAGAATATCGGAATATGAAACAATCTATGCTGACGCTGTCTTAGGTAATTATCAGTAACATACAAACCAATGCTCATTATAATTTCAGAATTATCGATCATACCACGCAACAATCGATAAAAATGTGTAGTCAAATACACATTCCTTCTAGTCTCTAAACTGTTGAAGCCAAGCATACCCTGGAGAAACTCGGTCGGGTAGAGCCAAGGATAATACCCGCACTCTCTCATGTAGAGATATCTCAGAAACTTCTTTTAGATTTTCTCTATCATAAGAAAATACTTCAGTTCATGTGGCCCCAAAATCATCGAGCCACTCTCGAGTCTGCTTCGCACCAAGGAGTTGTAAAGAGTTCTTAGTACGCGGGTATTTCGAAAACCCTGGCAGTACGCAGAACAAGTCCTAACATCTTCAATGCATTACCACTGATTGTCTCTATGTGTTCATGAAATGTGAGAGTGCTCACAAATCTAACGCCCAGATCCTTAACATTTGATGTTCGTATCAGATTCTGGTCATTCATTTTGTAGCGAAAAAAAATAGTTTTTTGGGCCCTAGTGAAGGACGTGACCGAACACTTGGAAACATTAAACCCAAGTTTGTTTCGCCTTCCCCATTCAGATATATTAGATATATCCGCTTGGAGAAGACGAAAATTGTCAGAAGTTGTCACTTTTAAGAACAGTTTTAAGTCATCCGCAAACAACAGAAAACGCGAGTTCAAAATTACATTTTTAATATTATTAATGAAAATTGAGAACAACAATGGACCCAGGTTAGAGCCTTGCGGGACACCCGAGAAAGTATGGAAACAGACCGTAGGAGACGTAATCTACGTTTTTTAAGTATTTAATTATTATTTTACCTTTATTTGTAACAGAATGTAAAAGTTTCGCGAACGAAAAGGGTGATTTGAATGTATAATGATTTGAGAATTCAGAGAAACTATTGCTGGAAGGTCCGCGGTGGTGTTAGTTAACTCCATCAATATTCCCCATAAATAGGTGAAGCCACCCTCCACCACACCCTACTTCACCCCTTCTATCCAATTCTATCAGTACGTAAGTACTAATCTGTATGATGACTTTGGTTAAGTTGCTATTTATAACTGATAAAGGGTAATTTGGAATACCTGAAACTAGTTGTGTTCTAATATTAAACTCGTGTGAGGTTTATAATCACCGCCAAATAGCTAAATTAGCCACTCAATTAAGTGGCTAGGCTGTTCATTAAATGTCGGCATACAGTTCAAGTCCCAATCAGAACTAGCTCCCTCGGCATTTTTGAAAGTCTTAATGTAAAATCTATAAAACAACTTTATGTAAAAGATTTGTTATTTTACGCACGTAAATATAATTCTCTACCTTCCGTTACAAATACAAGAGTTTTTTTTTGTTTTTTTACAATAAACATAATAATAAAACAGAGTATCAAAAAATTAAAGCATCATATCAATGAAATATATATTAATAGAAAAATAGTAAACAAAAAATCCTACAAAGGCATGGCCTGTTCGTGGGTATACAAGAAAATGTTAATGAATTTTTGCTCCTATAATAAATAATAGACAGTTATAATATTTTTGTAAAACATAAGAAAGAAAAAATAAAATTTAAATTAATGTTACTATATACTCCACCCTGATGCTGCAAAAAAAAAATACAACCTTTGATCAAAAAGGATTAGCCTAATCTGCTTTCATTATCCATAAGGAAAACTAGTAAGTTCTCACATGATAAAATTGCTATTAATAAATGGATAGTGGAGGTGGGTTGCACACGCATCAATGAGTGGATCAAGCCAAATAGGTAAAATGTGTATACTGTTTATGAAATTTGTTCTATTGGTCTATATAAATTGATTATGTTTTTTTATGATTATTTTAGTTTTTTATTGTTTATTATGGTAATGATAATTAGGTTAATTGGATTAATTACGTTTTTTTATTGTTATTATTATATTAGCTTTGTTAAATAGCTAATCTCAGGCATGTTTCACATTTTGTAAAACAAGCCTTAGATGAGCTATTGAAAAAGAATACAAACAATGTAAAAGTATAAATAAATAGAATAAATATCAAAGGTAGGTGCATATTCCGTGTTCCTTTCCTTTCTTCAAATATTTTCAACCCGTCATAAAATTGAATGAAATTCGTTTTATTGTTACAGTCCGCTTTTTGTAAACACTTGGGAGGACGCACAGTAGCTGGCAGCGGATAGAGATGATTGGAGGCTCTTTTTGGACACAATATGCTCCAACTTGGCGGCCTCCGTGATGTTGAGGTCAAGACTCTTGACTCACAAACGGAAGGTTCCGGGTTCGATTCCCGGTGAGAACACAATTTTTTTTTGTGATTCTTCTCAAACCATGGTGTTCTGTGCATAAATTCACTTCTATAATTGGGTTTCCTGGCTTGTTTTTGTACTAAAAAAAACTCGGAGCGAAAACAGGGAGCGGACATGGAATGATGATTCAATTTTATTATATTTTTTTATTTTACCTTATCGCGTGAGTTTGTGCAACCCGTGTAAATTAGCCCTTGGTTTATAAATTAATTTCCCTTTGCAACCCCCGTCAGTGCACGTGAAGGCGGGTGATTGAAATACGGAAAGAAAATATTGCATCAGATTTATCGGGAATATTAACCGCGAAAGCTGCATTTGATAACATCACCGGTCAATGTTATATCACAAATCAATATCACGAAAATCATGAACAAATATCAAAGTAAGTTTTTTATTTAAAGCACTTACTTTGTGGTTATTAATTATTAACCGTAAACCAACATGTACATACACAATTTGATTGTAAAAAAGTAACATTTAAAATGCGCGTCTTAAAACATACTTTTTTGTCTTATACTTAGTTTCAATAATAAAGTCTTATTTTATTATATTTTATCTCTAATTTTTTATATTTTATATATATTTATATTTTCGACACTTGACACTTGTGCAATATTTAAACACATGTCCACCCTAATTCCAATATAACACGTTCCGCGTTTACATTCCCTAGCCAACAAATTTACTTGTGAAATAGACATTTTCAATACGATAATTATCAATTTTAAAACGTTCTTAAATGCACTGTTTGAAACAAATTATTAATGTCGTAATAAGACTTTCTTTTTCATACAATTCAGTCTCTGTTTTTGGTGTGTGTTATTATTATCTTATCTCTTTCTGATATTCATTTATGAAATATTTTTGTGTACCGTATTTTATATTATTTTTTACATATATACTTACTATTAACTAATTTTCATTATTTGTTTTTAACAATAATTTGTTGATACCATTTTTTTATACTTATATGTAAATGTATTTATTTTTTTGTTTGAATTCTTTACAAGTTATTTACAATTTGCTTTTTAATTCAATTACTTTTCTTATATCCATTTTTTTTTCTTTTTTACTATGTAAAGTTTCACTTTTTATTTTGTATGACAGTATGCTTCTTATTGTTTCTAAATGTACAGAAAAAAGCGTTGTTTATCTTTTAAATTTTTACGCACTATGTTTGTACTTACCTGTATATTTTTTGTAACTGCCCCTTGGGCGTATTGTAAAATTAAATAAATAAAATAAAAAATAAATAAATAACACCCACTCACACACCCTCTCACTCACTTACACTCACACAAACACACTAATATGTATTGTACGTGTATTTAATGTATTTCTGTGGATATCTGCCATTAGTTTTATTTTCTGTATATTTAATTTGTTATATTTTTTTTACATGTATTACTGTTGATATTCCAAAAAAAAAAAAAACTAAGATAATAGCACTTTTGTGAAAAGAGTGAATTATCAAATCTACACAACAGTTAGAATGTTTTTGACTTTAACTAACGATAAACAATGAATGCATAAGTTTTCTTTTATATTACTTAAAAGAATCTTATGATGTATTTAACCAGTTTTAATGATTTTTAAAGTACCATAAGGTTTTTGTAGTGCTGTGGGTGTTTTCTGCAAATTAAGAAATGCCGTTTTTGTGATCGACACCCTTTTAAGAAGGCAATGACATATTATTTTTTGTATGAAAGCGGTCTGGCTGTTTTTAACAGAACATAGAATTGACGTTACTGCACCTTAAAACATCAATATCTCATTTTTCCAAAATTGTGGACTAACTGCTTTCTGCATAACTGCGTTCAATTGTGAATCGGGTTGTGGTCCCGTGGCTAGTGTTGCGAACTCACGGGCCAGAGGTCCGAGGTTCAAACCCCGCTCTACCCCAACTTGATTTCCATTTTCTAATAGTGAGTTATTTACAACTCGTCGAAAATGGCCACCAAAATTGAAATATGTGTGTAAATTATAAGAACGCTAATATTTCTTTAAAAAAAAAAAAATATTCATAATTCCTCAAATCGTCCGATTGCCCATAAACATTTCGTATTCCATTCAATGATACATAGGTTAATTAAGGTTCCACTAGATGATACTAATTTTAAAAAAGAACATTATTCATCAAAACGGATAGTCAATAATAATGGATATAATAAGAATTCAATTGACAAATTATTAAATCAAAAACATAAACGCACACTTGTAAAAACATATTCTACTCCCACAATAAACAAAGTTAACCCACCTAAACACTGGAGGTGGATTTTTTTTATAAATGTCAATTTATCTAAATAGTTATCTAGTGCCCTACCATCAATTATTAAACCTGCATTTTACACAACTAACAATATAATAACATTGTTGAAAAATCACAACGACAAAGTCCTTAAATATAATAAATCTGGCATATATAAATTAAACTGATTCAATATACATTTTGAAATTTAGAATTTTTAGAAGATTTAGAATTTTTAGAATTTTTAATTTATTACCGAAAGAACTTAAATTTAACTCTCATTGTAACAAGAGCAAAATAAGAAAGTGGCCACTCGATCAAGAGTTTATATATGAATAGTAGCTGCGGTGTAAATATTTTAATTTTTCATATACTTTCTTGATTTAAAAAAAAAAAATATATATATATATTATTATTTGTATAAACATGTTTATTCTGATCTTTTCAGCTGTTAATTTTTATCTGTTATTCATTGTTTTTATAAATGTAAATAATATTATTAAGTTAGTATGAATATAATCTTCACCAAAAAGCTACAAAAAGTGGCATGGTGGGATTTTAGTTTTAGTAAAAATATAACAAGTGAATTTTTTTTTTAAATTGTAAAAATTTACATTTATACTATTAAAATAAAATTGGAAAAACTAAAACACACTACAATATTAGTATAAAAGAACACTTAAGCTGCCTAAATAATAATACTTTTTCTTAATTCGCAAACCATCTAAAATAACAATTTCAAAAAGACACTAAATTAAAAGTTCTTCATTTAGAAAATAAGAAATAAAAAAAGCGATTCGTTATTACGAACTTCTTACGAATTACGATTTAAAATTACGAATCTTCTTATTAGAACAAAATTTTAAATATCCAATTAATCAATATTTCCATTAGTCCACTCATGTCTAGTTCAAAAGATCGTATCCATCTCACATTTCACTTCCCATCCTTTCAGGACAAAAATACGTGATTTATTAGCTCCACATGTAGTATTTAGTAAACACGAATAAAATAAAATAGGATATAATTCATTAGTAAAATATATCTTGATAAAGAAGCTTGTGCAGTTTGAAACCGGTCGGTAGGAAAAAAAGTAAGTGGTTAACAGCAAAGTTGTTTTTATTTATTTTGTTATTAATATCATTGTATTGAAGGGTTTTCTTTGTTTACAATGTGTAAGTACTTTGAATTAATATAACACCGACTTTACCTTTGTGTGCATCTGTTTTTATCTCTCGGGATTTTTGTAGGAGCTTTGTTTTGTATTATGGAGAATTTGTCGTAATTTGATAGAATAATATGCTGCTTCGGTAATTAATGTGTGGCAGTGGTGAGCTGTGGTTTTTTTTCGAGATAATCTACAAAAAATGATAATTAATTGGTACCAACATATAAGTACATATTACACAAGTAATATAATTATGAACGACTATTTTTCTGTGGTTCTATAAAAATCAACTCAAACAACAATTATTTTAGTCACGCAATAAACGTAGCTTTATTCCATACTATTTGAATACAATACTTATACAAAAGTTTATTAACAAATACCACAATGGTATTCAGGAGTAATTGTCAACACTGAGCATTGGCCGTTTCCTTTTAAAATGAATAATGCCAAAAACGGCCACTGCGAACGGAATTATGTCCTATGCGATACACAATATTTCACGTCAACCCTGCCAAGAATCGAACAGGGGACTTCAAAAATAGTGGGCAAATGCGCTGACCACTACACTACGAGACCGACTTATTCCGTCTCGATTAATTTTTTCAGAACATTTACATGAGAGCTTGCATCGAGTTAAAAATGATCGTCCATGATTAAGAAACTATTTAACTCACATACAACTGTATTTTTCATACACCTGGATACGAAAAACATTACAAATAAAATAATATATATAAGGAGTAAATTTTGGACGATGTTTTGAAGATATCAGGCCAGGGCCGTGATTACAAACGCTATCTTCATCGATGCATACTAAGATAGTACAAAGTAAAATCAATATTAATGTACGAAAACGTAAAAAATTATATGAAAATTAAATGTATCTTCGTCGGCAACCTATAATTGAACATGTTTGGAATGAAAAAAATGTGTACATAATCTTTTTTTTATACAGAAAACTTTATTTTACTTTGTAGATAAAATTAAAGATACACGTCAACTTCCCAATATAATACGGGCATAAGCAATGACTCGATATTATGAAGGCATACAAAAAAAGCGCCCACCCTTATCCCGAATTTGTCTTTCGTCAGATTCGCATGCTCACTATCAACTTTTTTAAACTAATCGAGCGAAAATAAAATATTTTTTCACAATCAAACCGCGAAAATAACAAAACAGAGAAACGTTAAAAGATTTCATTGCACCCTTCACTGCAGTATTGTCAATTTGTGATCAATGTATTTGTGATCAATCAAATTAACATGGTCAGTACGTTCAATTTATTCTAGTTTTCCCACGTGACAGTGATTGATCACAGCGTTCCGAATTGGGACCGTGGCCATACTTCTCAGACCCGCTTGGAAAGGTAGAACAGCGTCGTAATATAAACAAGATAAACATTGACAAAAAAAGAAACTTTTGAAGAACTTGTCCATAACATCGCGAACTCAAACAATTTGCATTCCGAAGTACAGAAATCTATCAAACTATCAATACAGTATTGACAAATCACAACACAGATCCTAATCTGATCCTACTTCTCCTACAAAATCAATTGCTAAATAAACATATTACCCAGTGCACATTGGTGATGGCTACTCGAGGCATTTTTGTACAATTTCACTGCTACTATGGTGAATGTGTAGAAGGTTGGGTCGAAAACAACGATTTTTCGATTATCGAATTTAAACAAGGCGAAAAACTTGTAAATTGGCATGCTAATTAATGGAAAAATACTGAAAAAATCCCGCATTGCACAAATGGGGAAATATCACATACATACTATGAATACATACATACATACATTTTTAATACGACAATTATCCATTTTAAAACGTTCTTAAATGCACTGTTTGAAACAAATTATTAATGTCGTAATAAAACTTTCTTTTTCATACAATTCTTTCTCTGTTTTTGATGTGTATTATTATTATCTAATCTCTTTCTGATATTAATTTATCAAATATTTTTGTGTACCGTATATTATATTATTTTCACATATATACTTACTGTTAACTAATTTTCATTATTTGTTTTTAACAATAATTTGTTGACACCATTTTTTTATACTTATAAGTATATGAAAATGTATTTATTTTTTTGTTTGAATTCTTTACAAGTTATTTACAATTTGCTTTTTAATTCAATTACTTTTATTACATCCATTTAATTTTTTTTTTCTTTTTTACTATGTAAAGTTTCACTTTTTATTTTGCATGGCAGTATGCTTCTTATTGTTTCTAAATGTATACAAAAAAGCATTGTTTATCTTTTAAATTTTTACGCACTATGTTTTGTACTTACCTGTATATTTTTTGTAAATGCCCCTTGGGCGTATTGTAAAATTAAATAAATAAATAAGGAATTATTAAGATTATTAAAGCTTTCATATTGATCCAAAAAACGCATTATTCATAAAGTATTATTGTAGCATTTTTTTTCTTTTTCATTATAACCTAGCTAAATACTAGCCACTTTATGTCTATGTTAAATTATTCTTAATATTACTTTGTTATATTTATATTAAGAGCATAAGATTTATCACTTTCATTGTTATTTTTTATTTGTCATCTTGGATTATTTATGTTTATTTTTTACTCTTTGTAGGTTTTCTAAAAAAATACTTTACTTTAACTAATTTGTTTAGTTTTAATTATTCAGTTGAATTATATAGTTATATTTCATATTATATATGACATAATGAATTGTTCACTGCTGTGATTATTTCTGTAAATTTTTTTATTGTAAA
Organism: Micrasema longulum; assembly: GCF_059751315.1. Lineage (NCBI taxonomy): Eukaryota > Metazoa > Arthropoda > Insecta > Trichoptera > Brachycentridae > Micrasema > Micrasema longulum. The sequence continues at coordinate 1,172,488 of NW_028277523.1, forward strand.
AAGTTCCTTGAACCGTTAATATAAAAATAAATACCAATAAAAATATATGAAATGGATTTAGAAAGATAATTGTATTTTCAAAATCAATATGGATATTGTGAAAAAATGTTTTTATACATGACATTTAAAATAAAATTGTTAAAAAACATGTCTTTATAACGCGATATGTTTGGCGTTGACAATTATGACGTCAAGGTTAGCGACAATGTTCTATTTAAATTTAAACGGTCACAAACTAATTTTAAAATTTAACCGAGTCGTGACGAACTACAGGCGTGGCCAATGCAATGGACCGTTTTCGCGGGAATTAAAAATTATTTAAAAAAAAAAATGGTGCCAACAAGTTCCTACAAAAAAATTTTTTTACTGGACAATATTTCATAGAACCCCCTATTGATTGAAAATTGTAAATAAACCGTGATTATTTAAAGTTAAGGAAAAAAACTCTCAGAATTTAAATTTTCGCTCAAAATTTATGGGTAACTTTTTTTACTTTAGATAGTATCTCTTAAATACCTACTTTATTTGAGTTTCTTGATATTGGAAAAAAATGCATAAAGAGATTTTGAGCATACTTTAAAAGTATTAAAAAAAAAAAATACTTTAAAAATTTAAGTGAAATTAAGCTATTTGCCAGTTTCGCTTTTCTTTAAATGAAATGATCAAGAACTCACCACGAAAAGGTGAATCACTGTAATTCGAGTTGCACCCACAAATTACGTAATCAATCAACCAATTGGCATATATTATATAAAATTATTAACAAATTACAACAGGGATGGAGAATACCTTAAATAAGGGAATATGGAAGTCTAGGCATTTACAGGGCTTATGATCTGTCATTGGCTGGTTTAAGTGGCCACTTTACACACTGTGTAACATTCACAATTTTGCCTATGTTTGAACATCCATATTTCTTCAATTCTTCCATTCGTTGATTTTAGTGAAGTTAAAGAGCTGAAACTTTTATTGTTGCGAAGAGATTCATCTGACTGAATTATTTCACATACTAGGCAACGCCTGAAAACAATTTTTCAATTTTTAAACTTCTTCTTGGACCAGTTGGTTTCATTACAATATTTGAGTTTATCCAAATGTTCGTAGACAAAAGACTGGATTTCATCTCCTCGGGAGACTGGATTCCCTTATTTAAGATATTTTCCATCCCTGTTGTAATTTGTTAATCTTAATGACTCCCGAGGGGGTGAAATCCAGTCTTTTGTCTATAAACATTTGGACCAACTCAAATATTGTATATAAAATTATGAAATATTATTTTGGTAAGGACGCTGTCTTAAAACCAGATTCAATATCGAATTTTGGCATCGTTGATTTCGATAAGAAAGTTAGCCTAATACAGCTGAATCGAATCGATTTTATCGATTTTATCGAATTCGATGATACTAAAATTCTAAGTCAAAATCTGGTTTTAAGCAACGTCAATACCAAAATAATATTTTATAATATACATAATACACCTTAATCGGTTGGTTGGTTTCATATTATGATGTGGGTGGGAATCGAATAATAGCCATCTTCTCATGGCGAGGTCATAATCGTATCATTTAAAGAAAAATGAAATAGGCGAAGACTTGCAAAACATAAAAGGTAAAAACCCAAATACTTACTAAAATCTAAAATAAAATTTATGTTCTAGTATACTAGAGATGTCTTAAAATATTTTTTTTTATAAAAGAAATATTAGCGTTTTTATGATTAACCAAAATATTTAATTTTGAGGGCCATTTTTAACGAGTTGTAAATAACTCACTATTAGAAAATGGAATCAAGTTGGGGTAGAGTGGGATTCGAATCACAGACCTTTGGTCCGTGAGTCCGAGACACTAGCCACATGACCACAACCCGATAATATAGTTTTTATATTATGAGGAAATTAAATGAATTTCTTAGATGTTATCAAAAGTTTTAGAAGTTACCCATATATTTTGAGCCAAAAATTAAAATTCGATATTTTTTCCTATATTTTCAACGTTTAAGATCCGTTGCGCTACAATTTGTGTAATGCAGGATTTTTTCAGCATTTTTCATCTAGTAAGCGCGCCAATACGCAAGTTTTGAGCCCTGTTTAAATTCGATATTCGAAAAATCGCCATTTTCAACACGCCCTAATGTATTATGGGATTTGCATGTTGGTGTTATTAGCGTCCTGATGAAGCTACGGGTACGTCTCAAAATCGTTCGATATAAAAAAAATCGGTTAGTGGTCATTCACAACTATTTACTTACATTTTAAGACTTGTTTAAATGTTAGATTTATATTTGTGTTTTTTGTAGATATTTCTTGATATAACTCCATAGTTAATGATTAAGATAGAATAATAAATAAAATTATCAATAAAACTTCTGGGTTTAGTTTCACCTTTATTCAATTTTGACCAACAAGCGCTTTCGCCTAAGAAGGCATCTTCAAGGCTGGTAAATTGTTTACAACTTTTACAGCTTTTATAATATTCTTAACATATTTTGGAGATAAGATCAAATAAGTATTTTAACAGGGTACAGAAAACATAAATATTTACAACTAGTTTGCTAAACAGTTCATTTTTAGGAGTTCTAGGACCGAAATTGGTAGTAAGCATTTATTATTTAAACTATGGAGTTTTATCAAAAAATATCAACACAAAACATCAATATTATAAAAGTATATAAGGTTCAAAGTAAGAATAACACAAGAAAAACTAAAAGAAACCATCATTAGTAAAAATATGGAAATGTATCTACATAATATATAATGTTTAGGGGTATACAAAAAGATATTTAATATATTTACGTGAACACACATTTTATATATATATTTACATACATACACATAAAAAAATATTATTATAAAGATACATAATTAAAGGTTAAGTATTCTATTAAGTAAAATTTAGTTAATTAAAAACAATATTAAGAAATTTCACACAGATTAATTTATAGCCTTTAGAATACTTAACCTTTAATTATATAAAGATAAACGCAATATAATATAATAATTATAACAATAATGGTCCGTTAGAGAATAAAATGAACAATGTTTAACATGTCTACATTTTATGTTATACGTCATTAATTGAAACATAAAAATTAAAGTAGCTCCTAGTTGATTTGATGAATATCAAATTTTTACTTGATTCGATAAAATAAAATAGTATCACATAAGTATTTTGTCTGTCCCACTTATGTGATCTTCTTATACCCAAACCTTGTAACAAATATAACAAAAATTCAACATATTGAAAACAATTTGCCAGTCCTGAAGATGTATTTTTAGGCCAAAGCGCTTGTTAGTCAAAATTAAATTAAAGTGAAACTAAACCAAGAAGATTTCTTAATTAATTATTTACATGTTTTTGAATTGAAAAATTTATATTATTTTTGGCCTCTATTACAAAGCAAGATATTTAATCAAATTACATTATACTTATTTAATTTATTTTATAAAGTAAACAAACGGAGTGTTCAATTTTTCTTGTATTATCAGTGTTTGATTACAATGATTTTCATAGAATTTAATCGATATCCACTTGCGAAATTTAATCCATATTACCAATGTTTGTTTGTGTTTCCTTCACGCCGCAACGGAGCAACCGATTAACGTGATTTTCGGAACAAAGATAACCGAAGAGTCGAAAAGCATTGCAAGTTGCTTTTTATTCTGAAAAATATCATTACTTGCACGGGGAAAACTCTTTTTGTTAAATGACAAAAATAATTTCTCCATAATACCACGTGAGTGAAGCCGCGGGTAAAGCCAGTAAATGTTGTTTTTTTAATCAATATATCTGTAATTGAATTATATAAATTGATAAGAAAATTATTCATTAGTGAATGCTATTTACTAGAGAATTCGCACACACCATAATTGCACCCCCACGAAAGAATGCAGACGGAAAATGTCATACCAAATACTACCTGTTTCTGTGTTCCGTAAAGGGAGGTATTATGTGGTTTTGCTAAAATGCTATGCAAGGTTCACTAGTACATTTGTTTCGTATTCCGTACTTAAAACTACCGATCCTTTTTATAATAATCCCTTATGTTCAACGAGCTTGACAAGAACATTTTAATACGTTTCCATAGTTTCTAAAGTCTTTGAATGTCTTATTTTAAAACGGACGATTTAACAAGAATTTTAAATTGTGTAAGAGGATCGCAACAAGCAATTTCTTTCGGTTTGTCTGTTTGATTACACCGGGTAACATAAAAAACTTTTTTTGGCCTCCGAAAGAAAAATATGTGATTCTCGTAGTACTTTTTCTCCTGAATATGACATCGGTTTTCCCTCTTCACGCAAGGTTTTCAAGAAACAAGCATTAATAATATAAAACATTTAAATATTTTTGGAATTCTTAACTGCTTGATAGTCAAACATTCTGACTTACCTAAAAACTGTTAGTAACATTTTTAAATGCTTGCCAAGCAGAATTCTCAAATGGATTCAATAATTTATCAAACTTTTCATCATGAATTACTGATTGTATTTGTGGACCTACAAATATTCCTTCTTTAATTTTAGCATCATTAATTTCAGGAAACATGTGTTTGAGGTACATGAAACCAGGAATGTTGTCTATGGCTTTGACGAAATTCTGTGGGTGATGGAGAAATTCCGAATACATATTTGAAAACAAAAAAAAATTGTATTAAGTACACCCATTGGTACTCGTGAGACAAAAAACACATTGACCAGTGTTATTTTTAAAGTGTTTGAACATCCGTATGATTTTTATAGTTCTTATTTATTGTGTAAAAATATCGAGTAATACGTGATGACCCGAATAAGTCAATTTTACGTATTATTACATTAATCATTAAACAGCAAAATTAGTGTGTTAAAAAAAAAAAAATAAACATTGAATATATTGGTTGTAAACATAAGTTGTGTACGTTTTTTTTTTCAAATTTTAAAATGAGTACCAAAAATAAAGCAAAATGATAAAGATTGTTCGTCATTCGAAAGAAAATTATCCGCTCTACAAGGCACTGTGTTTGCCTTTACGTTACATACGAACATATTATTTTATTTAATTACAAACCTTCAAAATGGTAAATCAAGTAGACGAAAGTGAGCATTTTTGACACCTCCTGTTCGCGTTCAATCGAGGGAATAAAGGAAAAAGCTCCACCCGCTTACCCGGATCTGTTTAAAAGATCTTGTGGCCTCTTTTCAGATCCGCAACTTGCAAAAACATATTGGAAATATTGATTGTTCACAAAAGATTCGCGTTTGTATTTTATTTTTTAAATTTGAATTTACTGCTTTCAATGCCCCTATCGCCGCCAGAGCAACTTGAGGCTGTAGTCTGGTAAAACGCACGCAAAATGAGGAAATCACACGATTTTGCCATTTTAAAACGAAGGTTTTTTTTTTAATCGCGCAATAATAAATAAAAAAACGCAAATTTGATAAAAACAATAATTTTAAAGGTATTTTTATTAAAAAATATACTTAAAAGTTTTATGTAACTAAAATGTAATTACTTTTAGACCGGCAAATAACGCCGTTTTAAATTTAGACTGAACTTAGGTATGTGAGTTTTCATATAAAGACTAAAAGTACCTATTGAACTAAAAACTTTAAAAATAATTTAAAGATAATAAATCAAATATGAAAGCGGCTGAAACCGAATCTTAATGTTTTGTTTTTGAAAAGAAATACAAGCATTTTAAATCACATTCGTTTTTGTGACATTTGCCATTATTTCTACGTAAAATGCCTTCTGTAATATTTAAAAAAATATATATTTAATGAAATATTTTGGTTGATTTCCTTTTTTTCATAGAATTGTTTTTTTTAATTTTTAATAAAGATGATTCTGGTTGAAATATTGCATTTCTAACGATATCTCATTTACGTTTTTGTTACCTTTATACCTGCCCTTACCGGCACCGGTACGCAATATAAAAACTTAATCTTACATACTAGGACAGCGTCCTCAATAACACACCACGGCAGCGAAGGAGCAGCCCAGCCCGGCCCCGACCGATACACGCCTCCCAGCCCTACTCGTTAGTGTATTAGTAGATAAACCCTCTTCCCTTTTACGGAAATAGACAACACATGGCTTGTGTTCGGTTGTGCATTGCCGCCATGAAGATTATCCTAAAAACCCCTCTGATAAAGGAGAATAAATTATCGACTGATTTGAATTATCGGAGTCGGTATTAAATTAGAACGCCTGTCTCGGAAACTGCCATGAAAGCTTCATAATAAAACTTTCACCTTAAAGGGTTATATACGGTTAGAATTTTTGAAAATTCGATTTATTTACTATTTTATTTTCGTAATGAACATATATTTAAGTACGCACAGAAAATTTCAAGTAAATCCGGCGAATATTTTCGAAGTGACACGCATACTTGTAAAGACGTGTCAGAGCGTTTGAAGGTGGGAGGCTGGAGCGGCAGCGCTTACCTAACGATGTCCCTTTTATTTACCTGCCTATTTAGAGCACACGAGAGGGAAGAATGGTCAGCAGACAACATCAACTCGAGTTATTAGAAGCTGCCGAAGGGGCGGAGCGTGTATTATATGGCCCTGGAATAGACGACTCGATGTAAGTTGAAAAAAAAAAATTACACAATGTAAAGTGTTTTTTGTCACCGAGGAATATTTCATTTTTTATAAACAATTTAAGGCCAAAATTTTGGTGAAAAATGTTTTTTTTTGAGAAGTTTCCATTTTCTCAAAAAAAAAAATATTTTTCTTATTATTTCAAATAATTTTGAAATAATACATTATTTTAACGAAATTCATTTGATTTTTTTATTTAAGATAATCCAGTCCAAATATATCGTTGTCACAGAAAGGCGCCTTTTTTGATAGGAGATCTTGGAGATCAGCTATAGGAGCTTTTAAAATCATTATTTTTATAAATATATTTATTTTTAAATATAGTTTAAAATCACCATAATTTGTGTACACATTTTAACATAAATTCATTTAAAAGTCTTTTTTTTAAGGAAAAATTCTTGAAAAATCGTTAAGTGGTTAGCGCGTTTCCCTACTATGCAAGAAGTCTTGCGTTCGATTCCCGACATGGTCGATATACACATAGTGTGTACTCGTGAATATTCCATGGTCAAATTGGATTTTTCACACTTGAAAATAGACGCACCATATCTGAATAATGTTATTTATATAAATTATTAAATAATAAAGTAGACTCTTTTAACCTACTCTCCAAAATAAATCTTAATGTCCCCTTTCGCGTGACAAGAAATAAGTATTTATTCCATCTGCCAGTCTGTAGCACTAACTATGCACAACACTCTTTCTTCTAACGTTCTTACTCTAACTAAAATGTTTTTTTTTCACATATAGATATATTTTACATGCCCCTTAATTTATTTTTAAATAAATTAAGTCTCCTTATTTCTGGCTGCGATACGATCCCACTTGCTATTTAATGATTCTCACACTAAAACACAACGGAACACTTACTCCCACATACACACTTATTTTCATACAAATACACATAAACACACCCTTTTGTTGTACCACAATGTAATATGTGTGATTTTTATTTAGAAACTTCGCTGGTCTGTCTTTAAACCGTATCATTTTTATGTTATTATATCATTGTTGACTGTTTGTTTCTGTAAAATAAATAAATAGTCACTTGACTGGACCCCGAAGGGTAAGATTTATGATATTCCTTTTAGGTAACATCTAATAAATGATCAAGATACGCTGCGATTGGTTTACCTATCATACATCACTAGGTACCAAAAGGAGAATGACAAGGATACTACGTAGAGTAAATTATGATACAAATTTTATTTTGAATTATATTATTTGGATAAATCTGGAACTATATTAAACCACTACAAACGACTGGTACTGAGAACTACAAATAATTTATTGCCCCTTTAAGCCTAAAGAATGTGGTTTAACTACACAATTTCTTCAGAGTTCTAGGAAGAACTGTAATTAGTAAAGGATTGACAACTGCCATTTTTGCTAAACCCTGCTTATAGGACAGGTTAAGTACTAACTACTATCGAAAAATAAAAAAAACTATCATAACAGATTTTATTTAAATTATTTATTCACAATTCTTGATGGAATGTAATTGTAAGGATGTAATAACTTATATTTACGTATAAATTATTGATTAAAAAATACTTGGTACACTTCAACTGGTTTATTTGACCAATTAGCGCTTTCACCCTCTAATGAGCATCTTCAGCCTAATAGATATTATACAGTGTAAGGATAATTCATATAAAACTAAATATTATCTTAAGTGTATCTTTTTCAACTTATTTTTAAATGTATCTACACTTAAGATTATATTTAGTTTTATATAAATTATCCTTACACTGTATAATATTCACCAGTCTGAAGATGCCCATTAGAAGGTGAAAGCGCTAATTGGTCAAATAAATAAGTGGAAGTGTACCAAGTATTTTTAAATTTATAACTTACTGGGGTCACCCTACTGGTCATTAACTTCAAAATAATTTGAAAGAATTAAAGAAATATAGTTGTTCATATAAAAACAGACGGCGAATGTTTCACAGTGTGTAAAGTGGCCACTTAAACAAGCCAATGAGAAGTTATAAGTCCCGTAGTTGCCTAGACTTCTTCGAAAATGTTCTTCATCTCTGTTGTAATATTATGTAGACATCTATTTTTAACATTTGGTAATTTTTGATATTGGTGAAAAACGTTAAATAATTATCTTTCAAATTATTACATCTTCGGCCAGCAAGTTACAGGAAAAAAATGTGTTTTTATGATTTTGTGAAATATTTCAGTTCTATTGGGAAATGGTAATAAAGTTGTGGTAGAGTGGGGTTCGAACCTTGGACCTCTGATCCGTGAGTCCGCAACACTAGCCATGGGACCACAACCCCTTTTTATAAATATAAAAAAGTTTTTTTTACATTTCGATTGGCATCTTCGAGTTAAGCTATTCGGCTTCGAACGTTTCACTTTAAAGCGTGACTCATTAATTGCATAGAAAACATACACACGGTGTATTAGGGCCAGACCGCGAATCTTTAGAGGAACATTGTGACCGACCGAGGCTTCATTTTCGGCTGCGGTTTCAATTTTTGTAAAAAAATTACAGAAAATTTTTGGCAATTACTCTCCTGGGAATTGAGACTTCAGTTCTTTGCATTCGTTGTTAAAAAAAAACAGTTGAAACATATCGTCCCCGAAATATGTATTGCACAGGAAGGAAGGCATATATTTTCCTACAAACATTTAAGTCCCATAGTTATTTCAAATATTCTTATCAAAAGCTTATAGATTCAAAGAAACCGCAATTAATTGAGTTTTTACTTTAAGAGATACATTTGAAACTATTTTGCAAATTCAAACCGCTCTCCTGAACAAAATTCAACATGTTTGAACAGAAATTGACCCATTTTACAAGGCAAACATACCTTAATTTCAGCATTTTTTACGTCATAAACAAACTAACACAAAGTAATATAAACTTCAATATATTATATCGATACGGTATAAAGTAAAATTATATTTATATATATTAAAGTATCTTCACTGGTAACTAACCTAAAAACGTTTGAAAACGTTTAATATGACAGCGAGAGAGACAGCGCTTTACAAAACAATTAAGGACGCATGAGTATTCCCTTTCCAAAAAACGTATGTCTTCTGCTACTGCTGACGTGCTGAATTATTGTCCAGAACAACGAAAGGGCTTTGGGTGGATTCATTATACACTTTTTCTTTATTAATTCATTTATCAATAGGCAGGTAAAAACACAAAACAGTATACTACGAGGTCGACTAATCTCCACTCGATTTTTTTTGCAATTTTCACCCGCGAGTAGAATCTAATTAAATGAAACCAAAAAGGAAAATAATAAATATGTGCCACCTTACTTTACCGGACCGAGTGAATTTGCGCGAAACGTGTTAACGGGCCCGTACATGACAGACTCAATCAATCAATTTAAGACTATTAATATTATAGATTTGCGAAACTTTATGATTGCCTTTTGAATTTTATTCATTATTATTATTTTATTTTTTTTATATTATATTTTCAACATCTAGTAAAAATTTCCAATCCGCGGCATGCATCAACCTCTCTGACTCCGTACGACCAATGTCATGAAAGAGTGAGGTCACTTTCTTCAACTCGACAACACGCCCGCTTTTCCACAATTCTGGCAAAAAATTATGCACCCTTTTGCCAACATACTAGTGTTGCCTCGATGCCAGAACAGTGTTGACCCCTCACTTAATATCAGATTCCTATTGGAGGATCTTATAATTTGAAAATGGAGACAATCCTTCGTTTCTCGGACTAGCATCCCTACCATAAACACCTACCTAGCCGCTTTAAGTGCTTTAAAAAAAAGTGGTTTTCTAAAAAAGAAAAAGATTTTCTAAAAGTACATCATAAAAAATATGCCTCTGGATCTATGGCCACGAAAAACTTTGTATGTACGCTATGCGCTCAAAGTAGTTTTTACATAAAAACATAGTACCATATTTGCCTCCATGTCATTAATTGAGCTTCGTTTGGTGGCTGGTAATTAAGGGGGGTGATGTATTTCTTGAAAGAGGGAAATATTTAGAATATGCAGTGAGGAAGGGATAGCCTTTATTGTCTGTGATTTATCCGTACGGGTGATTTCACAAACGTCGTACAAATTTGCATACATGACACATGACATGGTAAAATTAGGGTGAACGAGTTTTTATTACATTTAAAAAACGAAATATCTGCATTTTTTTTTGAGAAGGGAATACGAAAGTCTAGGCATTTACATGTCTTATGACCTGTCGTTGGTTGTTTTATGTTATCGCTTTACACTCTGTGTAACATTTACAATTCTGCCTATGTTTAACTCTTAAAAGACTGTGGTAAATAATCCCTTTGCGCGCGGTGATGTAACGTCGTGTTACCACTAGTAAAAGATGCAATATTCTAAAATTCAGACATTAAAAAAAATGAAAAACATGGAGACATACTGTTTAATAATTCCTTTTCCATAATTTATGCAAATAAACATACAATTTAACCCTGTTATAGCAAAATAAATTTAAAATCACTAATACGCCGCTTATGTTACGCGCGTGCGTCCCCCATCATTGTCATCAACCGACTGAAGACTAAATCTGTTTTAGACGACACCCGCCGCAGAACAGCGTCTCTGTCTTCCTTGTTATGACTTATATCTTCGTGCTCTCTCTTGTATAGGGTATCTGTATAGATGTGTCGCTGAATTAGCGGACATTTATTCTTCGCGTAGTAAGGATAAATATTTTTCGTATCAACATTTAGAATAGTTATAAAAATTTTAGTTTCCAAATTGAGTGTGAAAACGTCCATTTTAAGATTACAAAAATACGAATTTATCATTTTAAAAAATAAGAGAGATTTATCAAGTCTTGTGTCCTATGTCGACTAGTGTGACATCACAGCCACACAAGAGTTAAACATCCACATCTACTCAGCTCTTCCATTCGTTGACTATTGTGAAGTAAGAGAGCTAAAACCTTTATTGATGTAGTGCAAAAAAAAACAGCTAGATGAATCTCACCCACATGAAGAAATGTGGATGTTGAAACATAGGCAAAAAGATGGATGTTTAACAGTGTGTAAAGTAGCCATTTTATACACTCCGTTTTACAATACTAAATCGATACATTTACGTAACACACACATTCACACACTCGTTACATTTTATACATGTTCATATTTATTGTATATTAGTGAATATCTGTTATTTAATTATTTATTTTTTTCGTATCATCTTCTTTAAAACATTCTCGATCTCTGTTGTAATATGTTAATCTGGTTACGACTCTTTTACGTATTTTAGAATATCGTAGGTTCAAACAACTTCCAATGTTGTGCTTTCAATATCGATTGAAATTAGTATCTGCCAAGGAGACAGGTAGACACAGACATATATATCATATGATTAGCTAGTATATATAAACCAGACTCGAGGTGGAATCTGAGAGTACTCCGAGGAGTTGAGTGTAGATAAATATGTACGGAGGAAATGGGAAATATTGGATTAGAATTATTACGTTTCGACTAGAGATGGGCATTCCGGTTTTTTGTAGATCTCTTCGCGACTAAACAGTGTGGGATGAAGTTGGATTGGCATGGTTTAGCTCAAAGTTTTAGGTCTTTCGTTTTTTTGAATATATTGTATACAACTATTGTTTTGCCTTTGTTTGTCTTTGCTAAATAGTTTGATGTTCTTTTTGTTCAGTTTATTGCATTTATGTTTCTTCATGTAACTGTTGTAATTGGCTTAGGTCGTATATATATATATTTATATAATAATAATAATAATAAATAATAATAAGAGCTAACATTAAAATTGTGCCACTTGGTAAATTCCTTTTATATTACTTTGTCAACGTGCTATCATTTGAAATATAAAACCCTTTTTTCAAATATGGTATTGATAATTGAATGCAAATGTGTTAATGAATTTTTATCAAAACGAATTGAAAAGCAGGGTCGGCATTTTAAAGAATTTTTTAAGATTTTTAAAAAATGTTGCGGCAAAAGTTTTGACCTTAAATGTAGAAGTTCCTCCCTTGAACTAAAAAATTCCTCAGTCATTTTCACTTTGTGTTAACTGCTACTTGTGTCGCCATTTTATCTCTAACAGTTATTTTTCTTAGTTAAAACATTTTCTATAATTATAATCGTTAGAAATTTTCCGCCTTAGTATCTTTGGAGGCTGATTTCAGTAAATAATAGCCTGCAAAGTACTACTTTTTGTATTAATACAAAAGCTAAGAGTCTAGTGCAGTTTTTAAAGTTAATCAAAAACTAAGAAAATGCCTTTTTAGATTTTAAATTTTAAGTTGATGGTTCAAATCTGACTCGCTTAAACTTAACTTCTGCATTTTAGGTCAAAATGTTTGTAGCTTCCATTAATGTTAAGAAGTTGAATACTTTATGCGTGAAAGTATACATAAAAAAAAACACAATAAAATTGTAAAAACCTTCCAGGAATTAAAAACCGAATTTTCAAAAACTCATTGAAAAAATTATAACTCTGAAACTACGGAAAATCGCAAAACTTACATGGGTCAGTCGGATACCCCTCAGTAAAAGGCAACTATATTTTCCCTTTGAACGTCACTTCTCCAGCCATCCCGTTTAATAAAATATAAAAAAATGCGACAAGAACTCAATTGGATACCAATAAAAAAGAGACTGATGTATAATATGCTTGTTTTTATATTGATTTTTTTTTTACAATCGATTGCCCAAATACTTCATCAATAAGATAGTGTTAAACAAAAAAAAAACATTCAATTGAACAAAAAAACAGAATCCCAAAATTACATTATGTATAAAGGTTTAAAAATGTATGAAGAGATGCCTAATTGTATGAAGAATGAATTTCAAAAAAAATGTAATGTTCACTGAATGATGATGTAAATATAAATGAAATTAAAGTATGTGTAAATATTAGTTTTATTCTCATAGTAAAAAATTAATGGAATTTAATTCACATAAGGTTAACGTTTTCTTGACGATGAAAAAAAAGAATATCCAAAGCAGGCAAGGGAAGCTTTGAAATTATGAGAGCAATTTGCCACATTCTACCCACGTAAACGAGCGTTAACTTCAATGGCGGAGATAAAAAATAAAAATTGAAATAGACTCCTACTGAAAAACGATTTTTTATTAGCTTTTACTAGCTTTCGTTAGCTGTGTTAGTTGTGTCGTTTTTAAAAAGAATTTTCCCGATGCACCAACAATTTTTTTCGAGAAAGAAAGTAATCTTTATTGTTTGCCGGCCCTACAGCTATCAATATAAAAAACATATGGCAATCAGCATCGTTTTTCTGTTCACAAATCCGAAATTCTGCTACAGAACCAAAGCGAAAAGCAAACCTAAATAACCATAGATAACCCAAGTCAATATTATAGAAATTTGAAAAATTAATTTCATATTGATTCTTTTTGGCATTCCACCTTACCGCCTAATCATTTTCAAATAATGGTGCTCATTGTCAAAATATTAAATGCATATTTCATTGTACTATTTTAAGTTCGGGGTGAAAATAAGTATACTATTTTACTTTTCACCTCTCCGGCTATAAAAAATTGTCAATCGGTCGCTCCGTTGAGACATAAAAGAACCACAAACAAGCATACTATTGCATTCATAATACTAGAATATGGATAATTATTTAAAACATTAACTTTGTTAACATATTACAACAGAGATGAAGAACATTTTAAATAAGGTAATATAGAAGTTTAGGCATCTACAGGGCTTATGACCTGTCAACGGCTGATTTAAGTAGCCGTGTAACATTCACCATTCTGCCCATATTTGAACATCTGTATTTCTTAAATTTTTTCATCTGTTGACGTTTTTGACGTTGAAGTTCTAAACCTTTATTTATGCGGGTGAGATTAATCTGGTTGAACTATATCACCTAAATACTAGGCAACGCCTGAAATTTTTATTTTTCAATTTTTATACTTCTTCATGAACCAGGTAGATTTATCAACAAAAAAAGTTTGTCCAAATTTTTGTAAACAAGGACTGGATTGAAATCCCTAAAAACATGTTTTCCCTCTCTGTTGAAATAAATTAGCACGTAGACAGAGACGTCACAAAATCAGCAGACAAAGAAAAGTCGGTAAGTGGTTTAATACAAATATTTAATAATATTGAAGAAAAATTATTTGCTAATTTGCGTTTTAAAAATAGAATCGTGATATGCCTGGCTTGTGACCGCGACCCTCTTGAGGGTCGCTACCCACAGGTTGAAAAATACTGGTTTAGACGGATCAAGACGATTACGTGCAACAGGTTTTCGCGGGGATTCAAAATACGCCCACGATCGTTTCTAACAAGGTATTTATTTTGTGAAAGTCTGATATTTCGCACCCCCAGAAGTACAGCGTGGTATGTCTACCACTTTGCAGGAGAGCAAAAATAATATTTTTAAAATTTATTTATGTTCGTAACATAATGTTTATTGTCATTACAATGCCAAGTATTTTTGTGGTATTTGCTTATTTGACTGTTAAAGTAACAAAAGAGTACTGTATCACCATAATTACTGCAATGTTTTCGATATTTTACTCAATTGATCTAAAAGAATACTAAGTTTTGTGCCATATCTCGCTCGAAAAAATCGTAGAGATACAAGAAAAAGATTGAAAAAATGTGCTTAAACTGCATTCATAACTCAAAACAGTCTGAGGGTGTGATTTTTTGCAACTGTGAGGGTAAACATTTTTTTAATGCACCAAAAAATTGCACAAAAGTGGTGAAAGTGGTGAAAAAACACCCCAGCTTTAAGAAAAATCACTTTTAATTTTTGTGTTTTCACTGGAAATTGAGTTCGGAACCTTCCGTGCGTGAGGCAAACATCTTAATTATTACACCACGGAGGTCGTGGTATAATTATTATGTACTTCTGGATTAAGGCTATCAGATTACAAAGACCTTTTTCGGGAGACTTTTCTCGTTCGTATGTGGGCACCACTAGGGAGACTTATGTCCTCAGATGCGGTGTGCGGTATGTGGTAGGCAAGCTGAATCATAAAGAAAAATATGGGGTTCTTATAGTACTTTTTGCCTGAATTCATATATGTATCATTTTTCCCCATCACGCAAGGCTTTCAAAATACTTTTTTTTTATTTTCTTTTATTCAGGAAACATACAGTACAGTTACAAAGTTTAATATTTTACACAATTAGACTTAATTCTAATGGACCAGTGAAGTTTCCATATTATAAAGCAATTATATATAAGGTTAGTTATGAAAGTATAAAAAAGAGAAGGAAAAAGAAAAACATAAATTAAAGTATTTTAAAAATTAAAATTTATGTGAAAAAAATATATTTTAAAGTTTGTAGTTTGTAGTGAGTATTTACAAATGGAAATACTATTAAAGATGAAGAAAATTTGTAAGAGTAATTAAAAATTAAGAATTGAAATAAAGAATGAAAAACATGCTCACATGTAAAAATAAAATAAAGTAGTAATAACATTTAAAAAAAAAAAGGAAAAACATAAATATACACATATTTATTTTAAGGGATTCAAAGAAACGATGAGAAGAATCTTTAAGTGAAATATAAGACAATAAATTTAGGTCAATTTAAAAAACATCTTCAAAATTAATGACAAATTATAGTAAGAGCAGCAATATATTGATTTTATTTACATATATAATATAAGTAATTAAAAGTAGTTTAAAAGTATAAAAACATGCCAATGCAGCAGAGAAAAAAGAAAAAAAAGAAAAAAAGAAAAAAATAAAGAAGGAATAACAAGTATAGCAAGTAATCTTTAAAATTTGAAAAAGCAATATAAGGAGAAGATTTTAAACCAAGAGAAGTCGATAAAATTTCATTAAAGCGATTTTAGTAGTAATACAAATTTCAAAAGAGAAATTTGATTTATAATAATAATATTAATGTATGTAATTTGAGTGATATAAGAAAAAAAGGGACCAACGGGAGTTTTATTCAAAAGTTTTCAATACACTGTTTTTAAATAATTGTAATCCTGTATGATAGATATCTATATGGTTGAAAAAGCTGTTAAAAGTGGAACACGATCTGTGTAAAAACGAATTCTGGCAATAGTTCGTATTGACACTAGGTATTCTAAAGGTTGGGTGTTTATAATTTTAACACTTTCTGCATTCTTAACTGCTCTATATTCAAACATTCTAACTTAACTATAAACAGTGAGTAACGTTTTTGGAGAATACAGCTTGCCAAGATTCTCCAGTGGAATCAATAATTTATCAAACTTTTCGTCACAATTTTCATTGTGCTTTCACCCTCTTTAATTTTTGCATCGATAATTTTAGGAAACTTCTGTTTGAGGTACCGGGAGTATTTTTCGTGGCTTTGACGAAATTTTGTGGTTGATAGAGAAATTCCGAATACATATTTGAAAACAGGAAAAAAAACATTTTAAGCGAACCTATTGGTACTCGTGAGACAAAAATCATGTCGACCAGTGTCATTAGAGAGAAGTTTATTCTTATTTTAGGCCCATGAATTAATTCTATTTTAGGCAGTCAATGGTTTTTATTATTTTATCAGTTGTAGTTTTAATATAATCTAGTTTGTGAAGCTAGTAGCTCAGAACACCAAACTTCTTAGTTTTGAGAGTAAGTGCTTGAGGAGAAAATATGGTATAAGGTGGTTCAATTTTATAACTAACATTGAAGTCCGAAAACGGACGCAGCAGCCTCCTATAACGAGCGTCTTGAAGATGCGGCGTTGGATCTGGATGCTGCGCTGTTTCAGAAGAGCCAAATCCCAAGTTGCCTCTTCTTTAAACCCGCGGACTCGCGCTGTCCTGGAAGGCCATGGATGACGATGACGATGACGAACTAAGGGGCGCTTGATTGACGCGGGAGGAGGCGAGAGTGCTGGCTGGCGATAGGGTCTCCTGGAGGCAACTAGTGATGTTCACATGCTTCACTTAGGAGTGGATGTGGAAAAGAAGAATTAAAGTTTGTGAAATGGTGGAGAAGAAAGCATATTATTGAAAACAGTGTTTCATCAGATTTTGTTTCATTAAGTATCTTTTGAGCTTATTTCACCAACAGACGTAAAGTATTTTTTTGCATATTTTAATATTACTGTTGGGTCTGAAGTTGTCGATTTCCCGGGAAAAAAACATGTTTTATTTTCTGCCGTTTTTGTTATTTTGTTTCCACGTACGACTAGGATTAAGAATTACGGTTATTATTTTCGTAGATAAGCTATCTGTAGTATGTTTCTTTAGCCATTTGATGTAATTTATTGTGTTTGTGGATTTATTTGACAAGGGGATTTGTAATCCAAGGAGTAAATTTTAGTTTTTTACGTGCAACGGACTTTAAATCGATATGTTAAATAATTTTATTTGTTTTAATTTTCTTTTATTGAAGAAACACGAACAATTACAAAGTTTTAATGAATATACAGTTAGACTTAATTCTTATGGACCAGTAAAGTTTCCATATTAGTTTTGTTCTCATTATATCTAATTTTAATTCTATGATCTAACTATTTACTATTTTTAGGGCAAAAAAGAAGGAATGTAGTCATTAAGACTTTAAGTAAACACATCCATTGTTTTATCAACGTTTATATCAATGCAGACATTTTTACATTGATATTTTTGCAAGTCAATTAAGCAAATTTGCAAGCAAACTGTAACTGGACAATTTACAGATTTGAAACTAAGTTATACCAGACTAAATAGTAAATTATCAAAGGCGGACATGTGTTTAGTAATAATGTAGTCAATACGTGATTTGCTCTCACGTTGTTCCCTTGTGGGGAATCTGAGATTAGTTTCAATCCATATTCCGCAAGGAAACATGTATAATCACTAGCTCGGATGTGTTTATTAAGTACGGTGTTCATATTGTACATATATATTCCTCTTACCCTTTGAGATAGTCGCGTGGGAGTCGAGAAATGATATTTCAGCTATTTCAATATTGTATAATAAAAATATGACTCTGAAGTATTTTAGCCTTGTAATTGGAATTAAAATATTTTTTAATAATATTATGAAATTTCACCTACTACAAACAATGGTATATATCTGCATCATTTTGTTTTTTTATTAATTGTTTCTTATGGGAGGAGCTAAGACCATTGAAACTAGTTGTCTTCGGACGAACGGTTTATACATTTGATAAATAATTGGAAAAACGGAAAAAATACAGACACAGAAAATATCGTATTGTAAATTTTCTAAAAAAAAAAAACAAAATCGGTTCAGTTTTGGGGTGCCGAAAACGGGACAACGAAATGTGAATTTTGTCGAATTTAGCTCGGAAAAATTAGTTCGACGCGCTTTTTTTATACAGCATCTAGGAGGCATTTGCGAGAGAGATAAAAAAACAATATTTTTACATTTTTTTATTTACATTAACATAATTCTTTATACTTTCGGCAATTTTTTTTTTCAATAACTAAAATCCCACCAAGCCACTTTCTGTGGCTTGTTAGTGGAGATTTCTAACTAACTAACTAACTAACTAACTAACTAACTAACTAACCATTACGCCATTTCCCCGGAGGGGTAGGCAGAGAGGATAGAACGCCACACCACTCTGTCCTGGCACACTTCCTTTGCTTCCTTCACATTCATACATCTTCTCATGCACGCACGTCGATTATTCCGACTTTTCACATGACCACTTTCAAGAATTTGTTGTATACTAACATACAAAAATTATAAAATTAATGAAGTTACAGATATACATAATTAACAGCCGAAAATATCAGTTTTATATGTACAAATACACAGTTTTTTTTAATGCAAGAAAGAAAATACATAAAAAAAAAAATGTATACACATAGGATAGTTTAATAATTATTCATATATAATTTTTTGATAGAGTAGCCACTCTCTTATTTTGCTCTTGTTACATTGGGTGTTAAATTTAAGTAGTTTTGGCAATATATTAAAAATGCTAGGTACTAAATAATTAAGAATTCTATTTATTTATTTCGACGGCTTACGCCTTTGACAAAGTATAAAATAATATTGAAAAACAATTATAATTAAACAAAACACCTGTACATAGATACATTAAATAAAATAAAATAAAATCAGCAGAAAATAAAGAAATAATAAAGGAAAATGAAATAAGAAATTATAACATAGATATGCAGCAAATTAATAATAAATAAAGAGTTAAAATATAAAAAGTATTGAAGTAACAGAGGCAATGTACGAGTGTCATAGTATAAACAGTAAAACAAGTGTTGGTACATTTTTATGATTTAGAAAAGAAGTGATTAAAAAGTAATGTTTTTAATTGGTATAAAGATAAATGAAATAAATCAGTGTTTCCATGTTTGTTCGCTAACACGTGGAGCCGTGGAATATGAGTATTAAGCATAGTTTAAACTATGCAAATCAACAGCAAGTATTTTGTCTCGTCCCACGCTGTCTCACATAAAAATTCACACAATTCAAAAGTTCGGGACTGTCAATAACATTATGAAATAACTTAAAAAGCAGCACTAAATCAAACTATAATGCATATTACATATTTTCTAACTAACTAACTAACCATCACGCCATTTCCCCAGAGGGATAGGCAGAGAGGATAGAACGCCACACCACTCTGTCCTGGCACACTTCCTTTACTTCCTTCACATTCATACATCTTCTCATGCACGCACGTCGATTATTCCGACTTTTCACATGACCACTTTCAAGAATTTGTTGTACTTGATCATGCCATGTCTTTCTCGGCCTTCCTCGACTTCTACAACCAGACACATTCGCATCATAAATCTTTTTAGCCGTTCTTTCATCATTCATTCGCTCCACATGACCGAACCATCGCAAAAGACCTTTCTTAATTTTGTCGATAATGCTTAACTCAGCCTTGCATTCTGCTCTAATTTCGACATTAGGGCACCTATCATACATTGTTTTTCCGCACATTCGCCTGAGGGATCGCATTTCAACAGCATTCAGTCTACTTTCGTCCCTTTTTTTCCAACTCCATGCTTCGCTTCCATACATTAGGGTTGGTACCAGAACTCCATTATGAACTGCTAATTTAGCCTCTTGCGATAGACACTTATTTGCTACGACAGACTTTAAGGCACCATTAACTTTGTTACCGGCAATAACCCTCCTTTCAATATCCTTGTCCATATTTCCATCTCTAGTAAACATACTACCCAGATATACAAATTCTCGACCTGTTTCAAACTATCTCCATTTACTACAATCTTACATTCAGTCATAGTTACATTTCTTTCAAAGACCATGACGTTCGACTTTTGCACATTCATTAGCAAATCACTCTCCTTGCACACTTCGTAAACCTTTGTAACCAAGGATTGCAGTTCCTCTTCGCTGTCAGCTAGGAGGACTGCGTCATCGGCGTACAGAAGGCAACTGACAGTTAGATTACTCATTTTCGCTCCCACATCCATACTTTTCAATTCTTTCATACATTTATCCATGTATATGTTGAATAACCACGGTGACATTACACATCCCTGTTTGACTCCTTTAGGGATGTCATATTTTCGGTACTACCAAACCATCATTATACGTGAAGCGTGTATTATGGTTTTGTTTTTGAGGAGTTTTGAAATTATTACTATATTGAGTTGTTCTATAATTATGCGAAGCCACAGTAATCCTAGTACTGTCATAGTTTTAAGTGGTTTGTAAAGAAAAACTTTATCACTTTTTTTGTCTGTAAATCTCTGCTGGTACAATATCTTAACTACAGAGCACTGTAGGCCCTGGATCATTTTAATATTAGTTTTAGTTGAATGTCCACACGACTTTATGCCATATCTGATTGATTGATCCATATTGATTCTACTAAAGAAAAATGAATTAAATTCAAACACCTATTCATCAAAATTGTCTCGAAAATGTTCTCCATCTCTGTTTTAAAATGTTAATCTTAATAATTTACTAGTGGGTGGAATCCAGTTCATGTCGAAAAAGAATTAGACAATAGGGTGGGCAGATATTTTTTTTTCTGAATTTTGAAATGATAGGGGTCTAAATAGTTGCCTTTTGGATAACTTGCAATGCAAAAAATAACAACAAAAAAAAATTATACTATTTTTGGCCCTCAACCAGAGCTTTAAGTTTTTGAAAAAGTCGATTTTTTGCACTCAATCGGCTGTCGTTTTGTATTTAAGTAAGAAAAGCAGTCCAATTAAATTTTATAATGTGCATTAAACCTTATTAAATAAGCATCTAAGGGCGTGAGCTGCACTTTGTTTTGTAATAAATGGGTAGCATTGTTTTAATGAGCCTTTGTTTTCATCAATATTAGCTAGGGCGCTCGACGGAATTAGTTCCGTGGAGTGTAAACTTTTTCCATTTCGGTAGTTTAAAAGCGCGTTCGAATTTGTAATATGATTAAGTACTTCTTTACTAACACAAAATAATTTTATCAATATAGATAATTAACAAAATGTTCAGACAGTGATAAACTTCAAACCTCGGTTGAGGGCCAAAGTAGTATGGAATATTTTTTTTAATAATTTTCACATTCAATGTGATCCAAAATGCAACTTTTTAGACCCCTTTTACTTTCATGTCTAATAAATTTAAAAAAACTTCATACATCATCAGCCCACTCTATTGGACAACCTCAAAACACTGTTGACTGAGCATTGAGGCTTCGCATGCTAATAAAATGAAAAAAATATTCCATCACACAACGAAAGTAGGAGTAATTTAAACTTCTATGATAGACTCAGATATGAAAGTCTCGTTCAAGATGCAACGTACCTCGTCAAAGAGTAATATATCGTGTCTTTCTATGAGTTTGATTATATGAGAAAACTTTAATTAGATTTTGTAGAATTCACATACTGTATATTTCATATATTTACTGTGATGTAACAGGGCTGTGATGTCACACTAGTCTACGTACGATACAAGACTTGATATATCTCTCTTATTCAAAAAAAGGATGTATATTGTATTTTTTGTAATCTTCAAGTGGACATTTTCACACCGGATTTGGAAAGTAAAATTTGTAAAAACTGTTCTGGATTTCAACACAAAAAATATTTATCCTTATTACGCGAAGAATAAATGTCCCCCAATACAGCAGTAGATATGTATAAGAGAGAGCACGAAGATAGAACTCATAATAAGGAAGACAGACCGCTGTTCTATGTCCGGTGTTGCGTGAAACAGATTCAGTCAGTTATTGACAGTGACGGGAGGCGCATGCATGAGCGGCGTATTTCCGATTATTTATTTATTTTGTTGTAACAGGGCTAAACTATATGTTGATTCTTATGAATTATAGGAAAGGAATTATTAAACATTAAGTCTTCATGTTTTTTTTTTCTTCAAATGTTTGAACTTTAGAATATTCAGTCTTTTGCTTGTGTGGTAACATGTTGTTACAACTCCGCGCGCAAATAAACTATTTACCAAAGTCTTTTAAGAGTTAACATGCAAGTTATGTTGTACCCCTTTGTCTTGAAATGAGCGGGTTAAAAGAAAAATCACCTCTGTCCACGATTACTATTTTTGGGAAAACCAACAGAACCAGTAACAAAAAGACTATTTATTTTAATGTTCGGGTTGAACCATACATGGGTTGAACTTAAAAGAAATAGTATTTTTGCTACTGGTTTCGTGATGATTTAATGATCATGGACAGTGGCGTTTTTTATTTAAACCCCCTCAAATCGTGTGCAAATGAGGAAGTTTACCCCTATGGAAATAAAAATGTTCAAATGAACTAGTGACAGTCGTTCAAAGTAGTTCTAATTTATTTTAGGAAAAAAAATATTTTTTTTTCATACATTTCAAGAAACT